>NC_086446.1:792699817-792999817 GCF_028390025.1 Pseudophryne corroboree | reverse complement strand
GGGTGGATAGACGGCTGAGAGAGCGTAGGCTTGAAAGGGAGACCGAGGTTTCCTTCTTTCCCAAGGGAACCTCAGACTCTGAGGAATTTTCCGAGGAGCCTATGCAGATTGGGGCTACCCGCCTCTCCTCGCGTGAGAAGACGCGGAGGAGACAGCAGGGGTTGTGTTTGTACTGTGGGAATAAGGGTCATGTGGTAGTATCATGCCCAGAAAAGCCGGAAAACTCCAGGGCCTGAGGGTGATGGGAAATATCCTGTCAGGCCAGAAGTCAGAATTTCCCAAGAAGACTTTTATCATTCCGGTGACCTTGAAGATCCTCGGTCAAACTGTCAAGACTGAGGCCTTTGTGGACAGTGGGGCCGACGGGGTTTTTTATGGACCGCCAATTCGCCCTGAAACACTCTGTTTCCTTAGTACCCTTGGCGTCGGAAATTGAGATTTGTGGGTTAAACGGGGAACCATTATCCCAGGGTAAAATTACCTCTTGCACTAGCCAGATTTCTTTGTTTATTGGAGCCACACACTCTGAAAAATTGTCCTTTTATGTGACTGTCTGTACTTTTGCCCCATTGGTGTTGGGGTTACCCTGGTTAAGGGCCCACAATCCTCAATTTGACTGGGTCTCTGGGGAGATTCTTAGTTGGGGTACTGATTGTTTCAGGAGTTGCTTGAGCCTTCCAGTCAGGCTCTCGCAGCTAAGTTTGCCAGGATTGCCAGGGTGTTATGCAGATTTTGCGGACGTGTTCTCCAAAAAAGTTGCAGAGGTACTACCTCCCCATCGCCCCTATGACTGTGCCATTGATTTGTTGCCGAATGCTAAGCTTCCCAAGAGCAGGTTGTACTCCCTGTCACGTCCTGAGACTCAGGCTATGGCAGAGTACATTCAGGAGAACTTGGCTAAAGGATTTATCAGACCTTCACAGTCTCCAGTTGGGTCGGGGTTCTTCTTCGTGGGTAAAAAGGATGGTTCATTGCGACCCTGCATCGACTTCAGGGAATTGAACCGTATCACGATTAAAAACTCATACCCACTGCCTCTCATTTCGGTCTTGTTTGACCAGCTTCGTACTGCCACCATTTTTTCTAAGATTGACCTACGCGGTGCGTACAATCTAATCCGAATAAGAGAGGGGGATGAATGGAAGACTGCCTTTAATACCCACTCAGGGCATTATGAATATTTGGTGATGCCTTTTGGGCTCTCTAATGCCCCGGCAGTCTTCCAGGATTTCATGAACGATGTGCTCAGGGAATATTTGGATAGATTCTTAGTTGTATACTTAGATGACATCCTAATCTTCTCCCATTCCCTGGAGGAACATCGGAAGCATGTACGCTTAGTCCTCCAGAAACTCAGAGACCACCGGCTTGGGGCGAAGCTGGAGAAGTGCGAATTTGAAGTTCAGCAAATCGCATTTCTAGGATATATTATCTCCCCAGAAGGTTTCCAAATGGAGGGTTCCAAGGTACAGGCAGTCCTGGATTGGGTGCAGCCCACTAGTTTGAAGGCGCTTCAGCGTTTCCTGGGCTTTGCAAATTTTTATAGACGATTTATCTCTGGATTTTCGTCTATAGTGGCGCCCTTGGTGGCACTCACTAAGAAAGGGGCGGATGTTGCTCACTGGTCTCGTGAGGCCAAAGCGGCTTTTGCCCGTCTCAAAAGGGCATTTGTCTCGGCCAAGGTGCTGCGACACCCAGATCCAGAGCGTCCTTTTGTGGTGGAGGTGGATGCCTCTGAGATGGGTATTGGGGCAGTGCTCTCTCAGATGGGAGTGTCTGATAATCGCCTTCATCCCTGTGCTTACATTTCCCGTAAATTTTCGCCTGCCGAGATGAATTATGACGTGGGTAACCGGGAATTGTTGGCTATTAAGGATGCACTCGAGGAGTGGAGACACTGGCTTGAGGGGGCTAAGTTTGTGGTCTCAATTCTCACCGACCATAAGAATTTGGCATATTTAGAGTCAGCGAAGCGTCTCAATGCCAGGCAGGCACGATGGGCTTTGTTTTTTGCTCGCTTTAATTTTTTGATAACATATTGCCCTGGGTCAAAAAACATCAAGGCTGATGCGCTCTCGCGGAGTTTTGCTCCAATCCAGGAGACCACCGAGGAGCCGTTGCCCATTGTGTCCCCATCATGTATTAAAGTGGGCATTACCCAGGACCTCTTGTCATTAGTCCTTAGAGCACAGGAGCAGGCTCCTCCAGACCTTCCGGTAGGTCTTTTGTTTGTGCCTCCTAGGTTAAGACAGCGAGTGTTCCTGGAATTCCATGCTAAGAAGTCTGCAGGTCACCCGGGTATTGCCAGAACTCGGGAGTTGCTATCTAGGGCGGTGTGGTGGCCCTCGGTGGCTAAGGATGTGGATCAGTGGGTTCGGGCATGTGACATCTGTGCCCGAAATAAGACTCCTAGAGGGGTTCCTGTTGGCCCATTACATCCACTCTCTATTCCATCTAAGCCATGGACCCAGTGACAGATTAAGGTTCACATGGGCCTGGAGCTGAAATTTATGAAGGGCCTATTTTATGGTGCCGCAGGGAATGTGAAAACGCAGTGGGGATGTGACTAGTAATGTGGGGGGTGTGGTTGATGTTGTGAGGGTGTGGTCTGCACAGGGGTGTGGCCTGTGCCATGTTGTGTGTGACTAATGCCTACCTTGAAAAACCTCAATCTCCCTACCTTCTTCACTTATATCAATAGTGTAATGAACAAAGGGAAACATCTCTTGTTAACATAACCGTAATATGAAAAATGATGCTTAGTGATGACGTCAATCTGAAACCTCTCAACGAAAGAAGCTACAGGTCCAGGTCGCATATTGATATCAAATGTTAACTAATTCTGTATGTAAAAAAAATAAAGAAAAAGACTTTACTTTTTTTTAACATTAGCTGTACTGAGAAGATATATCAGGAATGGTAGTTAGAGGGGGTAGAGTTGGAGAGAGGGTGTCGTCTGGACAGGGTAGAACAGGGGTAACACTAAGGTGAAGTAAATTCAGTGTGGAGCCGCACTAGTCTGAACAATCTAAACGTAATATAGATGTAGAATCAAAAGAAAGAAAAAAACCAATATATATGCAGTTTAAAAAAAGGGGAATCTAAAACTGCTAATGATTGGCGGTGCTCCCAGGAATTTTGTAGACTAGACTACAATTGTAAAGGAGAGAAAAAGACAAAAAACCCTTGTTTGGGAGCACTCGTTTATGAAAATAAATATAATATAAAGTAAGATGAATGATGAAATGGGATAAAACTTAACCTTTAATTGTTTCTTAAATAAAATGGAGGTAAAGTAATTATAAGACTCATGTCTAATGTTTGAAGTAGAAAGCCTTGTTTAACCTTTTTAACAAATGAGGTACAAGGTAATGAAGGAGGGTGAAAATATCAGAGATATTGTGTGTTGCATGGATACCATGGATTTCTGATGAAGTGAGGGTACCCAATGAAGTCACTGTCTATGCCTTATGATGAAGAAATTAATGGTAGCATAATATGGTAGCAAAGTTGGATTGAGATGAGAAGAAATGGCAATGAAGAATGAAAGGGGGGAGGGGGCCCACTGCACCTGGTATTCTCAGGAGGTTTCCCTTTCTGATACTGATCAGGCCATACCTGCTTAGCTTCCGAGATCGGACAAGATCGGGCGTATTCAGGGTAGTATGGCCGTGGGCCTGATTGTTGGAAATGTGAGAGAAGAAATCGGAGGAAATCGACTCCTATTGTCTGTACTAAGCATAAATCAAAACCATGAATAGTCTGGGAGGGTTATTCCAGAATCACACATGAGTTCTCATGGAGATGTTAAATAAAGATGTGTAAGTTGCTTTATGGATACAGCCATACATATACACAGCACACACATCTTTATTTAACATCTCCATGAGAACTCATCACTCTAAAAAAACTCCATCTATCATTTTCATCATTTTTTTCCACTGATTCATTTTGCAAAGACATCCCAGACACTCAGAACTATCCAGACATACCGCTGTCTGGAAATACAATTTTGAGACTGTCCATAGCCGTGGTTGAGTGTGAAGTACAGCAAGCAGAGCATGTTCACTTCCCCATTTCCCATTTTTCCTCTATAGTGGCCCACGGCCATACTACCCTGAATACGCCCGATCCTGTCCAATTTCGGAAGCTAAGCAGGCATGGCCTGGTTAGTAATGGGAAGGTGAACCTCCTGAGAATACCAGGTGCAGTGGGCCCCTAATTAAGGAAAAATCCCATCCGATATATCGTGCATCTCTGCTTCTGGAATAACCCTCCCAGACTATTCATGGTTTTGATTTATGCTTAGTACAGACAATAGGAGTCGATTTCCTCCGATTTCTTCTCTCACATTTCCAACAATCAGGCCCACGGCCATACTACCCTGAATACGCCCGATCTTGTCCGATCTCGGAAGCTAAGCAGGTATGGCCTGATCAGTATCAGGAAGGGAAACCTCCTGAGAATACCAGGTGCAGTGGGCCCCCTCCCCCCTTTCATTCTTCATTGCCATTTCTTCTCATCTCAATCCAACTTTGCTACCATATTATGCTACCATTAATTTCTTCATCATAAGGCATAGACAGTGACTTCATTGGGTACCCTCACTTCATCAGAAATCCATGGTATCCATGCAACACACAATATCTCTGATATTTTCACCCTCCTTCATTACCTTGTACCTCATTTGTTAAAAAGGTTAAACAAGGCTTTCTACTTCAAACATTAGACATGAGTCTTATAATTACTTTACCTCCATTTTATTTAAGAAACAATTAAAGGTTAAGTTTTATCCCATTTCATCATTCATCTTACTTTATATTATATTTATTTTCATAAACGAGTGCTCCCAAACAAGGGTTTTTTGTCTTTTTCTCTCCTTTACAATTGTAACACTAAGGTGACCCAGCAGTTAGCATACCTATCAACTGTCCCTATTTTTGTGGACAGTCCCTTTTTTGGGGACTGCACCACTGTCCCACCCGCAGGTCGCAGCTTCCCGCATGTGGGGGGCAGTTGGGAGGCTCCTGTCACTCGCTGCTCTGCTTAGGTGAATAGACGCTGTGCGCATGCTAGAGCTGGACGCCTTTTCACCTGCTCTTTGTGTTGGTGATGTCATTACCGATCCCTCGCACAGATGATGTGAAGAGACGCCTCTGCAGCTGCTGACTTACTGGCAGCTACGGGGGGAGGGAGACGTGGTGGAAATCTATTGGCCATAGCATAGAGCAGCATGTTAGTATAAGCTGCAGTGCGTCGTGGGGTGATAGAGATTGGCCACAGTCACAGGCAGACAGTCACGCAGTGATTGGCGTATCTCCTGAGACCGTCTTGTTTTAAAAAAGCAAATTCTCAATCAAAATTTCAGGGTAAAATACATGCTTATATAAAGTTAATTAAAGCAATATGCACTCCTCCCACATACTCATCTGTAATGTCACCAACAGTGACCACATGCAGTCCGTTTTTAAAAAAAAAAGGGCACTCACCAATACACAAATGGTATAACCACTGTTTAATTTTACATCTCCATAAGGAATCTCCAGTTATGAGAAAACAGCGGACTTTCATATTCATACCACTGAGCTGGTCGTCATTCTCAAGACACATTGGAACCCGACAGGAAAATACAAACACACTGGACCCAAAGGGGAAGGGGGGGGGGGGGGGGTAAACTTAATGGCCTCAATAGAATAAACACATTGGCCCCACACTCCCTCCTCCCGCAGCCTGCATTCTATCACACTGACACACTCCATTCCCCCGTGGCCTGCCCTCTATCACACTCTTTCCCCTCGTGGCCTGCGCTGTATCACACTCACACACTCCCTCCCCCTGAGACCTGCTCTGTATCACACTCATGCACTCCCTCCCCCCGCAGCATGTCCTGTGCCCTGTATAACACTCACACTCTCCCTCCCCCCGCAGTCTGCCCTGTATCACAGTCACACACTCCCTCCCCCCAAGGCCTGCTCTGTATCACACTCACACACTCCCTCCCCCCGCAGACTGCCCTGTATCACACTCACACACTCCCTCCCCCCGCAGTCTGCCCTGTATCACACTCACACACTCCCTCCCCCAGCAGCATGTCCTGTGCCCAGTATAACACTCACACTCTCCCTCCCCCCACAGTCTGCCCTGTATCAGTCACACACTCCCTCCCCCCAAGGCCTGCTCTGTATCACACTCACACACTCCCTCCCCCCGCAGACTGCCCTGTATCACACTCACACACTCCCTCCCCCCGCAGTCTGCCCTGTATCACAGTCACACACTCCCTCCCCCCAAGGCCTGCTCTGTATAACACTCACACACTCCCTCCCCCCGCAGACTGCCCTGTATCACACTCACACACTCCCTCCCCCCGCAGTCTGCCCTGTATCACACTCACACACTCCCTCCCCCCGAGGCCTGCTCTGTATCACACTCACACACTCCCTCCCCCCGAGGCCTGCTCTGTATCACACTCACACACTCCCTCCCCCCGCAGTCTGCCCTGTATCACACTCACACACTCCCTCCCCCCGAGGCCTGCTCTGTATCACACTCACACACTCCCTCCCCCCGAGGCCTGATCTGTATCACACTCACACACTCCCTCCCCCCGCAGTCTGCCCTGTATCACACTCACACACTCCCTCCCCCCGAGGCCTGCTCTGTATCACACTCACACACTCCCTCCCCCCGAGGCCTGATCTGTATCACACTCACACACTCCCTCCCCCGGCAGCCTGCCCTGTATCACACTCACACACTCCCTGCCCCCGCAGCCTGCCCTGTATCACACTCACACACTCCCTCCCTCCGCAGCCTGCCCTGTATCACACTCACACACTCCCTCCGAGGTTTGCTCTGTATCACACTCACACACTCCCTCCCCCCCGCAGCCTGCCCTGTATCACACTCACACACTCCCTCCCCCCGCACTGTATCACACTCACACACTTCCTCACTCATGCTCTATATTAAACTCTATCCCCTGAAGAAGCTCACATGCAAGACACACACACACACACACACACACACACACACTATAGAAGTTAACATGGAACTGGAAGTAACACACACACACACACACACACACACACACGCTCAAACAGATACACAAGTCACATACAATTCCTTCCACTCACTCTTTACCTTACAATACAGCAGAGACCAATGCAGTGTCAATGGCTGGGTCAGCCCTGGATGTTGTGCACTGTGTGCAGCAGGCAGATCTCCTCTACTCCAGCCATGTGCAGCAGCAAGCCCTGGCAGCCTGAGTCCCGCATAGCTCCGCCCCCTGGGTCCCGTGTAGCCCCACCCCCTGCCGAGTTCCTTTATTCCCTGTGAATACCCGCTGGCCGCTGGCATTTGGAGCCACTCGGTCGGCAGTATGAGTCAATGTACTACTAGTACCAGCTACAGGGGCGGTGCTTCACACTGTCACTGGCAAGCTGCTGTAGCAGGGAAATTTATTTTCTTGCTGCAGCAGCAATGCAGATGCAGTGGGCCTATTGTGATGGGGGGCCTGGAGCTGCAGCTCCACCCGCCCCATTGTTAATCCGGCCCTGCATGGACCCACATTTCAATGGATTTTGTTGTGGACTTGCCCAAATCCTCTGGGATGACAGCCATCTGGGTTGTCGTTGACAGGTTTTCGAAGATGGCGCACTTCGTTCCACTGGTTGGGCTGCCATCGGCCAGACGCCTGTCTGAATTATTTATGCTGCATGTTGTGCGCCTCCACGGGTTGCCACTTGATGTGGTCTCTGACCGCGGATCCCAGTTTGTGGCCAAATTCTGGAGGGCATTTTGTTCCGATCTCCAGATTTCTGTCAGCTTGTCGTCAGGCTACCATCCGCAGTCTAATGGGCAGACTGAAAGGGTGAACCAGACCTTGGAGCAGTTCCTCAGGTGTTATGTCTCCAAGTGTCAGACTGACTGGGTTGCTCATCTGTCAATGGCGGAGTTTGCCTATAACAACGCGGCTCACTCTGCTACAGGGATCTCTCCCTTCCTTTGTGTGTATGGGCATCATCCTAAGGCCAATTCTTTTGACCCCCTGGACTCCACGCCTGGTGGTTCCTCTGTCGTTTCGGTCCTTAGAGGTATTTGGAGGAAAGTGAAGAAAGCCCTTGTGTCTGTGTCATTAGTGACCAAAAGGGTTTTTGATAAGCGGAAAAGACCCTGCAGCTTCAAATTAGGAGACTTCGTCTGGTTGTCTACCAAGAATTTGAAGTTGAAACAGCCATCTCATAAGTTAGGCCCCCGGTTCATCGGCCCTTATAAGATCACCAGGGTTATCAATCCGGTGGCATTTCAGTTAGATCTGCCCCGTTCTTTGGGTATCAATAAAACATTTCATTGTTCCCTTTTAAAACGGGCGATTAGTAATCCTTCTTCCAGAGGAAGACCTTCCCCTCTTCTGATACGTGGCCAGAGGGAGTTTGTTGTTGAAAGGATTCTTGACTCCAAGATGGTTCGGGGTCGGCTGTCATTTTTGGTGCACTGGAAGGGGTATGGCCCGGAGGAGCGGTCGTGGGTGCGCAGTTGTGATCTTCATGCCCCCAGACTGATACGCTCTTTCTTCTCGCAGTTCCCCGATAAACCCGGTGGTAGGGGTTCTTTGACCCCTCGTCAGAGGGGGGGTACTGTTAGGGTCTCCTGCCCTATGCGGCCACGTCGTCATGGCAACCGGGAGACAAGTGCTAGCGGAGTAACCTGAGCGCAGCTGATACTCCGGTTCGGGTCTTTTGCTGTGCAGTGGTTACAGGCATGGGATCCGGTGCTGGTTTTTGTGCTCACAGTCTGTGAGGTCTGAGGGGGGCGTGGACAGCACCTGCTTTATAAGGCCTCTTCTCAGGTTAAGCAGATGCTGCTGAATCTTTGTTGGTTAGTCAGTTCCTGAAAGTTAGCCAGTACTGTGTAGCTTTGTATTTGTTGTTGCTTACTGCAAATAGGCCTGGGCATTTGGTACTACACTCTGCCAATCCAGACCTAGCAGTAAGACTGGAGTCAGTCGTTTAGCCTGCTGAGGTTCTTTTGCTATTCTGTGAACCCAGCAGGTTTGTGGCTGTACTTTCAGACCTGCCTGCATAATCCTCTCTCACTGTGCAGGGCGTCCATGTGTCAGTTTAGTGGCAGTAAGCTGAACCTGGGCCCTGCAAGTGAGAATTAGGATTGTGGAGACTCTCCTTGTGTCTATTATTCCATCTCTGACCAAGGAGTTTACTGCCACACCCGTTGGTAACCCTTTAGGGTTTTGCTGTTGCCCTTAGCAACAGCATTTCGGGTTCTCTACGTATTAAAACACAACATCTTGCTTTTTCCATCTGAGCATTTCTAATACTAGGGAGACACCCAGTTTCTTAGCCTCTGGGCTCTTCTGTTCACTCTGTGTTGGTTTTGTTACCCTATCACCTTCTGTGTACGTTATGTCATATTTCCCAGTCTGTCTGTGAGTTCATTTGTTTTGCATCCCTCTCTGTTCAGACACCAGTACATTCCTGCAGGCACTGGTGTGTATAACAGTTCAAACACCAGTACATTCCTGCAGGCACTGGTGTGCATAACACCATCTAGGAGTGGCACTGCAGTGTCAGACAGGATGGCACTTCAAAAATAGTCCCCAAATAGCACATGATGCAAAGTTAAATGAAAGAAAAAAGAGGTGCAAGATGGAATTGTCCTTGGGCCCTCCCTCCCACCCTTATGTTGTATAAACAGGACATGCACACTTTAACAAACCCATCATTTCAGCGACAGGGTCTGCCACACGACTGTGACTGAAATGACTGGTTGGTTTGGGCCCCCCCCAAAAAAGAAGCAATCAATCTCTCCATGCACAAACTGGCTCTACAGAGGCAAGATGTCCACCTCCTCCTCTTCCTCCGATTCCTCACCCCTTTCACTGTGTACATCCCCCTCCTCACAGATTATTAATTCGTCCCCACTGGAATCCACCATCTCAGGTCCCTGTGTACTTTCAGGAGGCAATTGCTGGTGAATGTCTCCACAGAGGAATTGATTATAATTCATTTTGATGAACATCATCTTCTCCACATTTTCTGGAAGTAACCTCGTACGCCGATTGCTGACAAGGTGAGCGGCTGCACTAAACACTCTTTCGGAGTACACACTGGAGGGGGGGCAACTTAGGTAAAATAAAGCCAGTTTGTGCAAGGGCCTCCAAATTGCCTCTTTTTCCTGCCAGTATACGTACGGACTGTCTGACGTGCCTACTTGGATGCAGTCACTCATATAATCCTCCACCATTCTTTCAATGGTGACAGAATCATATGCAGTGACAGTAGACGACATGTCAGTGATCGTTGGCAGGTCCTTCAGTCCGGACCAGATGTCAGCACTCACTCCAGACTGCCCTGCATCACCGCCAGCGGGTGGGCTCGGAATTCTCAGCCTTTTCCTCGCACCCCCAGTTGCGGGAGAATGTGAAGGAGGAGCTGTTGACGGGTCACGTTCCGCTTGACTTGACAATTTTCTCACCAGCAGGTCTTTGAACCTCTGCAGACTTGTGTCTTCCGGAAAGAGAGATACAACGTAGGTTTTAAATCTATGATCGAGCACCTTGGCCAAAATGTAGTGCTCTGATTTCAACAGATTGACCACCCGTGAATCCTGGTTAAGCGAATGAAGGGCTCCATCCACAAGTCCCACATGCCTAGCGGAATCGCTCTGTTTTAGCTCCTCCTTCAATGTCTCCAGCTTCTTCTGCAAAAGCCTGATGAGGGGAATGACCTGACTCAGGCTGGCAGTGTCTGAACTGACTTCACGTGTGGCAAGTTCAAAGGGTTGCAGAACCTTGCACAACGTTGAAATCATTCTCCACTGCGCTTGAGACAGGTGCATTCCACCTCCTTTGCCTATATCGTGGCCAGATGTATAGGCTTGAATGGACTTTTGCTGCTCCTCCATCCTCTGAAGCATACAGAGGGTTGAATTCCACCTCGTTACCACCTCCTGCTTCAGATGATGGCAGGGCAGGTTTAGGTGTGTTTGGTGGTGCTCCAGTCTTCTGTACGCGGTGCCTGAATGCCGAAAGTGGCCCGCAATTCTTCGGGCCACCGACAGCATCTCTTGCACGCCCCTGTCGTTTTTTAAATAATTCTGCACCACCAAATTCAAGGTATGTGCAAAACATGAGACGTGCTGGAATTTGCCCAGATGTAATGCACGCACAATATTGCTGGCGTTGTCCGATGTCACAAATCCCCAGGAGAGTCCAATTGGGGTAAGCCATTCTGCGATGATCTTCCTCAGTTGCCATAAGAGGTTTTCAGCTGTGTGCGTATTCTGGAAAGCGGTGATACAAAGCGTAGCCTGCCTAGGAACGAGTTGGCGTTTGCGAGATGCTGCTACTGGTGCAGTCGCTGCTGTTCTTGCTGCGGGAGGCAATACATCTACCCAGTGGGCTGTCACAGTCATATAGTCCTGAGTCTGCCCTGCTCCACTTGTCCACATGTCCGTGGTTAAGTGGATATTGAGTACAACTGCATTTTTTAGGACACTGGTAACTCTTTTTCTGACGTCTGTGTACATTTTCGGTATCACCTGCCTAGAGAAATGGAACCTAGATGGTATTTCGTACCGGGGACACAGTACCTCAATCAATTCTCTAGTTCCCTGTGAATTAACGGTGGATACGGAAACACGTTTCTCACCACCCAGGCTGCCAAGGCCTGAGTTATCCGCTTTGCAGCAGGATGACTGCTGTGATATTTCATCTTCCTCGCAAAGGACTGTTGGACAGTCAATTGCTTACTGGAAGTAGTACAAGTGGTCTTCCGACTTCCCCTCTGGGATGACGATCGACTCCCAGCATCAACAACAGCAGCGCCAGCAGCAGGAGGCGTTACACTCAAGGATGCATCGGAGGAATCCCAGGCAGGAGAGGACTCGTCAGACTTGACAGTGACATGGCCTGCAGGACTATTGGCTTTCCTGTGTAAGGAGGAAATTGACACTGAGGGAGTTGGTGGTGTGGTTTGCAGGAGCTTGGTTACAAGAGGAAGGGATTGTTATGAGCCACGGCTGTGGCTCATTCCTGTTTTGCATGTCAGTTAGGTATTTTATGCTATTCTTCTGTTCATGTTCCCCGTGGGTGTCATGGGGTGCTCGGAGCTCACCCTTAAGGAGGGGATACTGTTATGAACTACAGGTAGTGGTTCATTCCTATTTTATGTTTATAAGTTGTCTTGCAGGCCAGGATTTTCCGTTGCTCTGTTTAAGAATACTCTTGGTTGCTGCCGCTGGTTAGTCTGTGTAATTGCAGCTTGTTCCCATGTGTTCAGCCTCACCTGGCTGCTAATTGCATCTTGTCAGTTTGGAGTCGTGCAACAGGGCAGCTGCATGATATTATTAATTAGGCCTCTCTGTTATATGCTGGCTCAGTGCAATTCACAGACGCTGGTAATATTTCTAGGTTTCCAGTCTGCTTGAGTTCTGAACTTGTTCCTGCCAGTTCCTGAGCTCCTGTGTAGCAGTGTCAGTCGAGCTGCTTCCTGTGTCGATTCCTGTGTCAGTCCCTGTGTCGATTCCTGTGCCTGATCCCGTGTCCTGCCGTGAAGCGTTCCTGTCCAGAAGTCCTGTGGCTTTGCCTATGCCTGGTCGAGTTTCTGGCTTCTTGGTGTCCACCGGTCTGTCGTTTGGGATTCTGCCTGTCCTCCAGTTCTGAGAGTCTGTGTCGGCAGCATTGGGGGTTCCTGTCCATTTGCCAGTATTCGTACCGGTCCCGTGAGTAGCGGCTTTGCCGCATCCGTCGGCCTAGGCCGCTGTATTCCGTTATTATTTCTGTCACTGGTGTTTTGCAGAGGGTTCTGCTTATGCTGTCACCGCCGGTACACAAAAGTATTGTGTCGGCGTGTGGTCAGCATTTCCTTTGTTGTTCTTTTCCTTTGGCGGCAAGCCGCACATACTTTGGTTTTAGGTTTGTTAGTAGCCCCTGGCCTTGTTGTTTAGTTAGAGGGCCCCTTGTTATCACCCTGTCTCGGTTCACTCTTTGTCTCTCATTAAGACCTGAGGGGGCATCGAAGTTGGGCAGATGTAATCTGCCCTTCAAACGCGACTGCCATGGGCTCAAGCAACCATAGTCTCGCAAGAGTGTACTGACAGCACGGGCGAGACAACGGAGATAGGGCGCCAGGGGCTATTCCCTTTCCATTCCCCTTTCCCAGCATTACGTTCTGGTGCACTGGACTCACTTCATAACTTCTCCCTTGTTCTGAGCACCAGGAACCTAACATTATCACCAGCCATACCACAAAAAAGAAATAAAACTTTTTTTTCTTTTTTGGCCCAGTCCATTGTCTAGTCTAGAATCCAGTCCGGTGTTTAGAATCCAGTCCTCTCTAGAATTCAGTGTGCAAAATCCAGTCCGGTGTTTAGAATCCAGTCCGCTGTTTAGAATCCAGTCCGGTGTTTAGAATCCAGTCCGGTGTTTAAAAAAAAAATCAGTCTTGTTTTGTCTAGTTTAAAAATTCAGTCTTGCCTTGTTTATTCTTGCCTTGTCTAGTCTTGCCTTGTCTAGTCTTGCCTTGTCTAGTCTTGCCTTGTCTTGTCTAGTTTTAAATCCTCCTATGTCTACTATGCAAGCCCTGCAGGCATCTCTCTCAGCCCTGAACTCTGCTTTCAGTGCTTTGAGACCAGAGCGACTAGAAGTTTTGCAGCAATCCTTAAAGCAACTGCAAAACCTTCTGACTAAAATCTTGCTCATCTTGCCAGAAGTCGTTGAGAGTACATCTATCTCTAAAGAGACTCTTGTTCACAGTATGGTGACAAGAGAATCCTCTGGTTTAATTGAAGAGAAAAGGTTTAAAAGTTTTCTGCGGCCCAGGCTCTCAGAAGAGGAGCGTCTGCGTCGCAGAAACTTAAACTTATGCCTATATTGTGGGGGTTTAGGCCACAATCTGCAGACCTGTGAGTTGCGCAAGCCAAAGTGTGGTGATGAGTCTTGCCCTCTGGCCAAGTTGAGTCAGGATACAAGACCTACTCCTGTCTCTACTGTGGCAGAGGTACTTGTCACACAACCCACACTAAAAAGCTCTCTGTCCTATAATTGGGGTCCTTGGGCAAGGGAGCCCCATTATAGATTCAGGAATCAAAAGAGAATGTTTCTCTCCTCTCTTGAGGTTCCTGTTGAAGCAGAGTTGCAGGTTCCTGGAGTGGTGCCCGTTGCCCAGGTTCCTGGAGTGGTGCCCATTGCCCAGGGTCCTGGAGTGGTGCCCGTTGCCCAGGGTCCTGGAGTGGTGCCCGTTGCCCAGGGTCCTGGAGTGGTGCCCGTTGCCCAGGGTCCTGGAGAGGTGCCCGATGCTCAGGATCTTGGTGCGGTACCCGATGCCCAGAGTGCTGGAGCGGTACCCGATGCCCAGAGTGCTGGAGCGGTACCTGATGCCCAGAGTGCTGGTGCGGTACCCGATGCCCAGAGTGCTGGAGCGGTACCCGATGCCCAGAGTGCTGGAGCGGTACCCGATGCTCTAGTTTATAGAGGGACATCAAATATTATAGCTCAGGTTTCCATACCAGAAGGGGTCTCAGAAGCTGTTACCCCAGGTAGGGACTTGAAGAGCGCAACCCCAGAAAGGGTATCTGAAACCATAGTTCTAGAAGGGAACTCGAGAAGCAAAACCCCAGAAGGGATCTTTGAAGTAATATCCCCAAGTGGGGTCTCGAGAGACGCAGCCTCTAAGAAGGGTCTAGAGGTCGCTTCCCCAGGAAAGAACTTAAGAGGTGTAGCATTAGTGGAGGTGCTGAAGGTTATAGCTTCAGCAAAAGTTCCGAAAGTCATAGTCCCGGGAGAAGTTTCGATAATTATCGACTCAGAGAGGGAGGCCAATGGCTCAGTCCCAGTGAAGGAAGTCGATGGCTCGGTCCCAGTTAGGGAGGTCGATGGCTCGGTCCCAGTGGGGGAGGCCGACGGCTCGGTCCCAGTAAAAGAATCCGAGGTGCTGACCCCAGCGGGGTTCCCGGAGGCCACTGCCCCAGCGGGGTTCCCGGAGGCCACTGCCCCAGCGGGGTTCCTGAAGGCCACTGCCCCGGGTGGGGTTCAGAAAGTCACTGCCCCGGGTGGGGTTCAGAAAGTCACTGCCCTGGGTAGGGTTCAGAAAGTCACTGCCCCGGGTGGGGTTCAGAAAGTCACTGCCCCGGGTGGGGTTCAGAAAGTCACTGCCCCGTGTGGGGTTCAGAAAGTCACTGCCCCGTGTGGGGTTCAGAAAGTCACTGCCCCGTGTGGGGTTCAGAAAGTCACTGCCCTGGGTGGGGTTCAGAGAGTCGCAGCCTCGAGTAAGGTCAATAGTGACCAGGTCCTAGCAAAGTACTCCAGTCAGTCAGATGGGAAGGAAACAGATCCTGACTCTGTTGATATCTCAACATCCATAATCTTTGATGGGGACTTAGCCCAATTTCTGGCGCTTTTCAAACACTATTACACTATTATGTTGTCTAGACCATTTCTGGGCATCACTTTTGAGAACCTTGGGCTCTATCTGATTTATTCTTTTAGAGGAGAGCCTTTTGATTGGGCGACCAGCCTAATGAAAGCTGAAGATCCCATTCTTCAGGATCCCCCAGCATTCTGTGATGCAATTAGTATAAAATATGGTTCCAAAGAAATTGGTTCAGGTTCCTCTAATTCACCCGTCTTGTCTGCTGAGAGTCCACCAAATACTGTAAACTCAGCACAAGAGTCTCAGCCCGTTGTTTTGACTGCAGGATGTGCTTTTCTGAATTCTTCTTCTAATAGGAGTACTTTGCCTGAAAGTTCAGCTCCCAAGGGTAAGAAACCTATCTCTGATTTGAACGCAGCCTTGCTGGGTGGTACCGTCAGTTCAGACAATGTTTGGGGAATTACCTTGGTCAGACCTAAAGAGCTTTGTAAAAAGAAGAAGAAGAAAAATAAATAATTTTTGACTCTTGCCTTGATATAAAAAAAAAAAAAGATTTTTTTTCCTAGTCTTGTGTCCAGTGGCCACCGTCAAGGGGAGGGCACTGTTACAAGCTGTTGCTACAGCTTGTTTCTGTTTTCTTGACTGTTAGACCAGTGTGTCAGGTTTTTTTTTGTATCCCTTGTTTTGGATAGTCTGTATTTTGGGGTCCTTTGACCCCTCCTCAAGGGGGGGGGGGTACTGTTATGAGCCACGGCTGTGGCTCATTCCTGTTTTACATGTCAGTTAGGTATTTTATGTTATTCTTCTGTTCATGTTCCCCGTGGGTGTCATGGGGTGCTCGGAGCTCACCCTTAAGTAGGGGATACTGTTATGAACCACAGGTAGTGGTTCATTCCTATTTTATGTTTATAAGTTGTCTTGCAGGCCAGGATTTCCCGTTGCTCTGTTTAAGAATACTCTTGGTTGCTGCCGCTGGTTAGTCTGTGTAATTGCAGCTTGTTCCCATGTGTTCAGCCTCACCTGGCTGCTAATTGCATCTTGTCAGTTTGGAGTCGTGCAACAGGGCAGCTGCATGATATTATTAACTAGGCCTCTCTGTTATATGCTGACTCAGTGCAATTCACAGACGCTGGTGATATTTCTAGGTTTCCAGTCTGCTTGAGTTCTGAGCTTGTTCCTGCCAGTTCCTGAGCTCCTGTGTAGCAGTGTCAGTCGAGCTGCTTCCTGTGTCGATTCCTGTGTCAGTCCCTGTGTCGATTCCTGTGTCTGATCCCCTGTCCTGCCGTGAAGCGTTCCTGTCCAGAAGTCCTGTGGCTTTGCCTATGCCTGGTCGAGTTTCTGGCTTCTTGGTGTCCACCGGTCTGTCGTTTGGGATTCTGCCTGTCCTCCAGTTCTGAGAGTCTGTGTCGGCAGCATTGGGGGTTCCTGTCCGTTTGCCAGTATTCGTACCGGTTCCGTGAGTAGCGGCTCTGCCGCGTCCGTCGGCCTAGGCCGCTGTATTCCGTTATTATTTCTGTCACTGGTGTTTTGCAGAGGGTTCTGCTTATGCTGTCACCACCGGTACACAAAAGTATTGTGTCGGCGTGTGGTCAGCATTTCCTTTGTTGTTCTTTTCCTTTGGCGGCAAGCCGCACATACTTTGGTTTTAGGTTTGTTTGTAGCCCCTGGCCTTGTTGTTTAGTTAGAGGGCCCCTTGTTATCACCCTGTCTCGGTTCACTCTTTGTCTCTCATTAAGACCTGAGGGGGCATCGAAGTTGGGCAGACGTAATCCGCCCTTCAAACGCGGCTGCCATGGGCTCAAGCAACCATAGTCTCGCAAGAGTGTACTGACAGCACGGGCGAGACAACGGAGATAGGGCGCCAGGGGCTATTCCCTTTCCATTCCCCTTTCCCAGCATTACGTCCTGGTGCTCTGGACTCACTTCATAACATCTCCCTTGTTCTGAGCACCAGGAACCTAACAGGGATTTAGTGGTCAGTGGACTGCTTCCGCTGTCACCCAAAGTTTTTGAACTTGTCACTGACTTCTGATGAATGCGCTCCAGGTGACGTATAAGGGAGGATGTTCCTAGGTGGTTAACGTCCTTACCCCTACTTATTACAGCTTAACAAAGGCAACACACGGCTTGACACCAGTTGTCCGCATTTCTGTTGAAATAATTCCACACCGAAGAGGTGATTTGTTTTTGTATTTTGACCAGGCATGTCAATGGCCATATTCGTCCCACGGACAACAGGTGTCTCCCCGGGTGCCTGACTTAAACAAACCACCTCACCATCAGAATCCTCCTTGTCAATTTCCTCCCCAGCACCAACAACACCCATATCCTCATCCTGGTGTACTTCAACAGTGACATCTTCAATTTGACTATCAGGAACTGGACTGTGGGTGCTCCTTCCAGCACTTGCAGGGGGCGTGCAAATGGTGGAAGGCGCCACCTCTTCCCGTCCAGTGTTGGGAAGGTCAGGCATTGCAACCGACACAACTGGACTCTCCTTGGGGATTTGTGATTTAGAAGAAAGCATAGTTCTTTGCTGTGCTTTTGCCATCTTAACTCTTTTAAGTTTTCTAGCAGGAGGATGAGTGCTTCCATCCTCATGTGAAGCTGAACATAGCCATGAAGCCATGAACATAGGCCAGGCCCTCAGCCGCTCCTTGCCACTCTGTGTCGTAAATGGCACATTGGTAAGTTTACGCTTCTCCTCAGACGATTTTGATTTAGATTTTTGGGTCATTTTAATGAGCTTTTTTTTTTTGGATTTTACGTGCTCTCTACTATGACATTGGGCATTGGCCTTGGCAGACGACGTTGATGGCATTTCATCGTCTCGGCCATGACTAGTGGCAGCAGCTTCAGCATGAGGTGGAAGTGGATCTTGATCTTTCCCTATTTTACCCTCCACATTTTTGTTCTCCATTTTTTAATGTGTGGAATTATATGCCAGTAATATATCAATAGCAATGGCCTACTACTATATATACTGCGCACAACTGAAATGCACCACAGGTATGGATGAATAGTATACTTGACGACACAGAGGTAGAGCAGTGGCCTACTGTACCGTACTGCTATATATTATATACTGGTGGTCAGCAAACTGTGCAAAACTTAAATGCACCACAGGTATGGATGGATAGTATACTTGACGACACAGAGGTAGGTAGAGCAGTGGCCTACTGTACAGTACTGCTATATATTATACACTGGTGGTCAGCAAACTATGCAAAACTTAAATGCACCACAGGTATGGATTGATAGTATACTTGACGACACAGAGGTAGGTAGAGCAGTGGCCTACTGTACCGTACTGCTATATATTATATACTGGTGGTCAGCAAACTGTGCAAAACTTAAATGCACCACAGTACAGGTATGGATGGATAGTATACTTAACGACACAGAGGTAGGTAGAGCAGTGGCCTACTGTACCGTACTGTTATATATTATATACTGGTGGTCAGCAAACTGTGCAAAACTTAAATGCACCACAGGTATGGATGGATAGTATACTCGACGACACAGAGGTAGGTAGAGCAGTGGCCTACTGTACCGTACTGCTATATATTATATACTGGTGGTCAGCAAACTGTGCAAAACTTAAATGCACCACAGGTATGGATGGATAG
The DNA here is from genome assembly GCF_028390025.1 of Pseudophryne corroboree. NCBI lineage: Eukaryota > Metazoa > Chordata > Amphibia > Anura > Myobatrachidae > Pseudophryne > Pseudophryne corroboree. The sequence goes on along the minus strand of NC_086446.1, from coordinate 792,980,799 downwards.
TATACTTGACGACACAGAGGTAGGTAGAGCAGTGGCCTACTGTACCGTACTGCTATATATTATATACTGGTGGTCAGTAAACTGTGCAAAACTTAAATGCACCAAAGGTATGGATGGATAGTATACTTGACGACACAGAGGTAGGTAGAGAAGTGGCCTACTGTACCGTATTGCAATATATTATATACTGGTGGTCAGCAAACTGTGCAAAACTTAAATGCACCACAGGTATGGATGGATAGTATACTTGACGACACAGAGGTAGGTAGAGCAGTGGCCTACTGTACCGTACTGCTATATATTATATACTGGTGGTCAGCAAACTGTGCAAAACTTAAATGCACCACAGGTATGGATGGATAGTATACTTGACGACACAGAGGTAGGTAGAGCAGTGGCCTACTGTACCGTACTGCTATATATTATATACTGGTGGTCAGTAAACTGTGCAAAACTTAAATGCACCAAATGTATGGATGGATAGTATACTTGACGACACAGAGGTAGGTAGAGAAGTGGCCTACTGTACCGTATTGCAATATATTATATACTGGTGGTCAGCAAACTGTGCAAAACTTAAATGCACCACAGGTATGGATGGATAGTATACTTGACGACACAGAGGTAGGTAGAGCAATGGCCTACTGTACCGTACTGCTATTTATTATATACTAGTGGTCAGCAAACTGTGCAAAACTTAAATGCACCACAGGTATGGATGGATAGTATACTTGATGACACAGAGGTAGGTAGAGCAGTGGCCTACTGTACCGTACTGCTATATATTATATACTGGTGGTCAGCAAACTGTGCAAAACTTAAATGCACCACAGGTATGGATGGATAGTATACTTGACGACACAGAGGTAGGTAGAGCAGTGTCCTACTGTACCGTACTGCTATATATTATATACTGGTGGTCAGCAAACTGTGCAAAACTTAAATGCACCACAGGTATGGATGGATAGTATACTTAACGACACAGAGGTAGGTAGAGCAGTGGCCTACTGTACCGTACTGCTATATATTATATAATGGTGGTCAGCAAACTGTGCAAAACTTAAATGCACCACAGGTATGGATGGATAGTATACTTGACGACACAGAGGTAGGTAGAGCAGTGGCCTACTGTACCGTACTGTTATATATTATATACTGGTGGTCAGCAAACTGTGCAAAACTTAAATGCACCACAAGTATGGATGGATAGTATACTTGACGACACAGAGGTAGGTAGAGCAGTGGCCTACTGTACCGTACTGCTATATATATAGTTATACTGGTGGTCAGCAAAATTCTGCACTCTCCTCCTAGTATATACTACAATGCAGCACAGATATGGAGCATTTTTCAGGCAGAGAATGTATAATACTGGTGGTCACTGGTCAGCAAAACTCTGCACTGTCCTCCTACTATATAATACTGCTGGTCCCCAGTCCCCACAATAAAGCAATTAGCACACTGAGCACAGATATTTGCAGCACACTGAGCACAGATATGGAGCATTTTTCAGGCAGAGAACATAGATATTTGCACTTGCAGCACACTGAGCACAGATATTTGCAGCACACTGAGCACAGATATGGAGCATTTTTCAGGCAGAGAACGTACATATTTGCACTTGCAGCACACTGAGCACAGATATTTGCAGCACACTGAGCACAGATATTTGCAGCACACTGAGCACAGATATTTGCAGCACAATTTGCAGCACACTGAACATAGAAACTGAGAGGACGCCAGCCACGTCCTCTCACGATCATCTCCAATGCACGAGGGAAAAATGGCGGCGACGCGCGGCTCCTTAGATAGAATACGAATCTCGCGAGATTCCGATCGCGGGATGATGACGTTCGGGCGCGCTCGGGTTAACCGAGCAAGGCGGGAGGATTGGAACCGTGTAAAAAAAGGTGAAGTTCGGGGGGGTTCGGATCCCGACGAACCGAACCCGCTCATCACTAGTCCAATCTAAAGGGCTGTGCTTCTGTCACTGTGTCCATCTAAGGGGCTGTGCTGCTGTCACTGTGTCCATCTAAGGGGCTGTGTAGCTTTCACTGTGTCCATCTAAGGGTCTGTGCTTCTGTCACTGTGTTCATCTAAGGGGCTGTGCTGCTGTCACTGTGTCAATCTAAGCGACTGTGCTGCTGTCTCTGTGTCCATCTAAGCGACTGTGCTGCTGTCACTGTGTCCATCTAAGGGGCTGTGCTGCTGTCACTGTGTCCATCGAAGGGGCTGTGCTGCTGTCACTGTGTCCATCTAAGGGGCTGTGCTGCTGTCAATGTGTCCATCTAAGGGGCTGTGCTGCAGTCACTGTGTCCATCTATTTGGCTGTACTACTGTCATTGTGTCTATCTTAGTGGCTGTGCTGCTGTTAATGTGTCCATCTAAGTGACTGTGCTGCTGTCACTGTGTCCATCTAAGGGGCTGTGCTGCTATCACTGTGTCCATCTACGTGATTGTGCTGCTGTCACTGTGCCCATCTAAGGGGCTTGCTGCTGTCACTGTGTCCATCCAAGGGGCTGTGCTGCTGTCACTGAGTCCATCCAAACGGCTGTGCTGCTGTCACTGTGTCCATCTAAGTGATTGTGCTGCTGTCGCTGTGTCTATCTAAGTGGCTGTGCTGCTGTCACTGTGTCCATCTAAGGGATTGTGCTGCTGTCACTGTGTCCAACTAAGGGGTTGTGCTGCTGTCACTGTGTCCATCTAAGGGGCTGTGCTGCTGTCACTGTGTCCATCTAAGTGACTGTGCTGCTGTCATTGTGTCCATCTAAGGGGCTGTGCTGCTGTCATTGTGTCCATCTAAGGGGCTGTGCTACTGTCATTGTGTTCATCTAAGGGGCTGTGCTGCTGTCACTGTGTCAATCTAAGCGACTGTGCTGCTGTCTCTGTGTCCATCTAAGCGACTGTGCTGCTGTCACTGTGTCCATCTAAGGGGCTGTGCTGCTGTCACTGTGTCCATCTAAGGGGCTGTGCTGCTGTCACTGTGTCCATCTAAGGGGCTGTGCTGCTGTCAATGTGTCCATCTAAGTGATTGTGCTGCTGTCACTGTGTCCATCTAAGGGGCTTGCTGCTGTCACTGTGTCCATCTAAGGGGCTGTGCTGCTGTCACTGAGTCCATCCAAACGGCTGTGCTGCTGTCACTGTGTCCATCTAAGTGATTGTGCTGCTGTCGCTGTGTCTATCTAAGTGGCTGTGCTGCTGTCACTGTGTCCAACTAAGGGGTTGTGCTGCTGTCACTGTGTCCATCTAAGGGGCTGTGCTGCTGTCACTGTGTCCATCTAAGGGGCTGTGCTGCTGTCACTGTGTCCAACTAAGGGGTTGTGCTGCTGTCACTGTGTCCAACTAAGGGGTTGTGCTGCTGTCACTGTGTCCATCTAAGGGGCTGTGCTGCTGTCACTTTGTCCATCTAAGTGACTGTACTGCTGTCATTGTGTCCATCTAAGGGGCTGTGCTGCTGTCATTGTGTCCATCTAAGGGGCTGTGCTACTGTCATTGTGTCCATAAGAGGCTGTGCTGCTGTCACTGTGTCCATCTAAGTGACTGTGCTGCTGTCATTGTGTCCCTCTAAGGGGCTGTGCTACTGTCATTGTGTCCATAAGAGGCTGTGCTGCTGTCACTGTGTCCATCTAAGTGATTGTGCTGCTGTCACTGTGTCCATCTAAGGGGATGTGCTGCTGTCACTGTGTCCATCTATGTGGCTGTGCTACTGTCCCTGTGACCATCTATGTGGCTGTGCTGCTGTCCCTGTGACCATCTAAGGGGCTGTGCTGCTGTCACTGTGTCCATCTAAGTGACTGTGCTGCTGTCACTGTGTCCATCTAAGGGGCTGTGCTGCTGTCACTGTGTCCATCTAAGGGGCTGTGCTGCTGTCACTGTGTCCATCTAAGGGGCTGCCTGAAATCCCGTTATGCACATGTGATCATTGGTAAACTGTGCAGGGGATCACAATATGGCTCCTTACGAAATTAGCCCCTGTTAGAAGGTACATTAACCACTAAAGTATATTGTTCCTCATCTGTGCACCCCCTGTACAACTCCTCCCACCACTGACTTTCAGCTGCATCATTCATTGAAATCCACTGTATCTGGTTTAAACCTTGAAAAAAGACAGCAGCGCCCTCTGCTGGTCAGTGTGTGTTCTGCAGCTGGGCATTGGGTCAGTGGTGGTGCCCAGGCCTCTACTGTATATTGAATTGTTCTACTCCGCAGTGGTGTTGAGTCACACAGGTGTTCATTAGATATTGGGGGTCATTCCAAGTATATCGCTCGCTAGCAGTTATTAGCAGCTGTGCAAACGCTATGCCACCGCCCACTGGGAGTGTATTTTAGCTTAGCAGAAGTGCGAACGTTTTTATCGCAGAGCGGCTACAAAATTTTTTTGTGTAATTTCAGAGTAGCTGAAAACCTACTCAGCGCTTGTGATCACTTCAGACTGTTCAGTTCCTGTTTTGACGTCACACACCCGCCCAGCGTTCACCCAGCCACACCTGTGTTTTTCCTGGAACGCCTGCGTTTTTCTGAACACTCCCTGAAAACGGTCAGTTGCCACCTAGAAATGCCCACTTCATGTCAATCACTGCGGCAACCAGTGCGACTGAAATGCATCACTAGACCCTGTGCAAAACTGCATCGTTCGTTGTGCCCGTACATCGCGCGTACGCATTGCGCCGCATACGCATGCGCAGAACTGCTGATTTTTAGCCTGATTGCTGCGCTGCGAACAAATGCAGCTAGCGATCAACTCGGAATGACCCCCATTGTGTGAATTTATTTTTCAATGTTTTGCTTGATACAGTATGTGGATCATGAAGAGATACAATACAAATCACGGCAGAGAGTTAAGGGTTCCACCTACAATGGGTTAACCCAGGCTTGTCCAACCCACGGCCCGCGGGCCGCATGCGGCCCAGGTCGGCTAGTAATGCGGCCCAGTGCAATTTTTTATTTTTTAAGAAATTCTAAACTAAAGTTTCAAGTTACACTGCCGGCGCTTGCGGCAGGAATGCGGCCGGGGCACGTCACAACGGTGACGCCAGCGCGCTAGCGCGCTTCACCCGCCCCATCCATTTATTTTTTTGCAGAGTACGGACACCACATGTGAAGCTGAGCCGGCCCCAGCAGGCTGTCAGCACATCCTGATTGGATTGCTGCTGCTGGGACCAGCACCAGCTCACGCCCTCTCCGCTGTCAGTCACAGTGTAGCCCCCCTCCGCTGCATAGCGGCACACGTGACTGAGCAGCACAAGAGTAGAGGAGCCCAGCGGAGAAATTGGTTCTACAAGAACTCGTAAGTGAGCCGGGGGGGGGGGGGGTCTGAAGTCCGTGGCCGCGCCGCTGTACAGTGTCCGGGGAGGGGAGAGAATCGGGATCTGAAGTCCGTGGCCGCGACCCGCGCCGCTGTACAGTGTCCCGGGGGGGGGGGAGAGAGGAGGTCTGAACCGCTGTACAGTGTCGGGGGAAGGGAGGGTCTGGTCTGAAGTCCAGCGCCACGCCGCAATACAGTGTCCAGGGGGTTTCTTGGGAGCTGGGATGGACTTGATGTCCAGCGCTGCAGCAGTAAAATGAGGCCTGCGGTGTCTAAACTCCACAGTACAGATTGGTTCGGGGGGAGGGGGTAACGAGGATGAAGTCAGGTGCCACTGCAGTACAATGTGTCCGGGAGGGGGGGGGGGGGGTTTGGGGTGTAGCCCTCCTCTACTGCACAGTAGCACACGTGACAGCAGCACGGAGCTCAGCCCAGCGGGAGAAATTTGTGGGCCCTTGAAGAAGCACAGTGTGGAGGGGGGGGGGGGAGAGGAGGAGGAGAGGAAGAGGACTACAGTGTGCGTGTGGGGGGGGGGGGATGCATTGATGGCTGAGAAACAATGTCAAACATCTCACTAACTTCATTTCCAAGTAAGTTTAATATGTTAACTATGTTTTCTATGTTTTTTTTGGATGATCAGGTATCGTTACTGTTATTTTATTTTATGTGCGGCCCAAACCAAATTTTCATCTTCTCATGTGGCCCAGGGAAGGTGAAAGGTTGGACACCCCTGGGTTAACCCAATGACATGAGAGAGTACTAACAAAGGGAATAGCAGTTTGTTATTATACATCCAAACATTCACTTATTCAATACTTTGTATTGACTCCTAAACTAATCAGTAGCCTATTGCTTCCTAAAGGCTGGATTGTTTTATATTCTCTAACCATTCTAAATCAATATCAATTAGTAATTATCTATTAGAGCAGCGGTGGCCAACCCGCGGCTCTCGAGCCGCATGCGGCCCTTTCATCCTCCGCATGCGGCTCGATGCGCTCCCGGCCACCGCTGCCCGACACACCAGACTCACAGCAGCAGGTCTCTAGCGGCGGTGTGTATCTTCAATTCTGTGGCGGCCCGTGAGCCAATCAGAGCTCGTGGACCGGCAGCTAAGTCTCCTGATTGGCTGCCGGTCCGCGAGCTCTGATTGGCTCACGGCCGGCGCCGAATTGAAGATACACACTGCCGCCGGAGATGGAGTGGTAGGAGAGGCGCGTGCTGCGCTTTCCTTCCCCTCACAGCAGTGCGGTAAGCAGCACTTTTTTTTTTTTGGGGGGGGGGGTGAGGCACTGTGGCGGCATATGTATCAGCACTGGGGGCATGCGTATCTGCACTGTGGGGGCATATGTATCTGCACTGTGGGGGCATATGAGGCACTGTGGGGGCATGTGTATCTGCACTGGGGGCATATGAGGCACTGTGGGGGCATATGTATCTGCCCTGGGGGCATATCTGGCACTGTGGGGGCATGTGTACCTGCACTGGGGCATATCTGCACTGTGTGGGCATATCTGGCACTGTACGGGCATGTGTATCTGCACTGGGGGCATATGAGGCACTGTGGGGGCATGTGTACCTGCACTGGGGCATATCTGGCACTGTGTGGGCATATCTGGCACTGTATGGGCAACCTTAAGGTTAGTGATTGCTGTTGCTGCACTACATGATCTACTGTTATATCAACTAGACTTTGATTCCGAATTCCTAAATGGAGAATTGATTGAGGAAATTTGTATGGAACTACCTGAACATTATGATATGGACATATTCCAAACTAGGAAAGTTTGTCTCTTAAAGAAGTCACTATACAGCCTCAAGCAAAGTGGTCGTTGCTGGTATGTAAAGTTGGATGCAGTGTTACTAGAAATTAACTTTATTAGGTCAGAGACTGATAACTGCCTATACCACAAAACCATCAAAGAAAACGTGTTCATTATAGCTGTCTATGTGGATGATTTACTTTTTGCAGGTCAAGAAGATCACATTACTGATGTCAAGCATCAGCTTAAACAAAGATTCAAGTTGAAAGATCTAGGCCCTGCAAATCATCTATTAGGTATGAAAATTGTACAAAACCTGCAAGAGGGAACTGTCACAATTGACCAATAAACATACATTGAGGCAATAATTTCAAAGTACAGAATGACAGATGGAAAACCATTAAGTACACTCATTGATAAAAGTACAAAGATAGTCAAGGCCATGTCACCAAGCAGCAAAAGGGAGATAGAGAAAATGCAAGAAATCCCTTATCAAAATGCCATTGGTAGTTTGATGTATGCAAGCATTGGGACACATCCAGACATCACACATGCAGTGAGTCGGGCAAGCCAGTTCGCAAATAATCCTGGGAGACAACACTGGATTGCAGTAAAGAGAATACGAAGGTACCTCAAAGGTACAAGTTCACTAAAGCTGAAACTTACAAGATCATCAGATACCAGTTAAAAGTATTCTGTGACACCGACTGGGGATCAGATAAGGATGAGAGACATTCTTATTAGAGATGTGCACTTGAAATTTTTTGGGTTTTGTGTTTTGGTTTTGGGTTCGGTTCCGCGCCCGTGTTTTGGGTTCGACCGCGTTTTGGCAAAACCTCACCGAATTTTTTTTGTCGGATTCGGGTGTGTTTTGGATTCGGGTGTTTTTTTCAAAATACACTAAAAAACAGCTTAAATCATAGAATTTGGGGGTCATTTTGATCCCAAAGTATTATTAACCTCAAAAACCATAATTTCCACTCATTTTCAGTCTATTCTGAACACCTCACACCTCACAATATTATTTTTAGTCCTAAAATTTGCACCGAGGTCGCTGGATGACTAAGCTAAGCGACCCTAGTGGCCGACACAAACACCTGGCCCATCTAGGAGTGGCACTGCAGTGTCACGCAGGATGGCCCTTCCAAAAAACACTCCCCAAACAGCACATGACGCAAAGAAAAAAAGAGGCGCAATGAGGTAGCTGTGTGAGTAAGCTAAGCGACCCTAGTGGCCGACACAAACACCTGGCCCATCTAGGAGTGGCACTGCAGTGTCACGCAGGATGGCCCTTCCAAAAAACACTCCCCAAACAGCACATGACGCAAAGAAAAAAAGAGGCGCAATGAGGTAGCTGTGTGAGTAAGCTAAGCGACCCTAGTGGCCGACACAAACACCTGGCCCATCTAGGAGTGGCAAACACCTGGCCCATCTAGGAGTGGCACTGCAGTGTCACGCAGGATGGCCCTTCCAAAAAACACTCCCCAAACAGCACATGATGCAAAGAAAAAAAGAGGCGCAATGAGGTAGCTGTGTGAGTAAGATAAGCGACCCTAGTGGCCGACACAAACACCTGGCCCATCTAGGAGTGGCACTGCAGTGTCACGCAGGATGGCCCTTCAAAAAAATACTCCCCAAACAGCACATGACGCAAAGAAAAATGAAAGAAAAAAGAGGTGCAAGATGGAATTGTCCTTGGGCCCTCCCACCCACCCTTATGTTGTATAAACAGGACATGCACACTTTAACCAACCCATCATTTCAGTGACAGGGTCTGCCACACGACTGTGACTGAAATGACGGGTTGGTTGGACCCCCACCAAAAAAGAAGCAATTAATCTCTCCTTGCACAAACTGGCTCTACAGAGGCAAGATGTCCACCTCATCATCATCCTCCGATATATCACCGTGTACATCCCCCTCCTCACAGATTATCAATTCGTCCCCACTGGAATCCACCATCTCAGCTCCCTGTGTACTTTGTGGAGGCAATTGCTGCTGGTCAATGTCTCCACGGAGGAATTGATTATAATTCATTTTAATGAACATCATCTTCTCCACATTTTCTGGAAGTAACCTCGTACGCCGATTGCTGACAAGGTGAGCGGCGGCACTAAACACTCTTTCGGAGTACACACTTGTGGGAGGGCAACTTAGGTAGAATAAAGCCAGTTTGTGCAAGGGCCTCCAAATTGCCTCTTTTTCCTGCCAGTATAAGTACGGACTGTCTGACGTGCCTACTTAGATGCGGTCACTCATATAATCCTCCACCATTCTTTCAATGGGGAGAGAATCATATGCAGTGCCAGTAGACGACATGTCCGTAATCGTTGGCAGGTCCTTCAGTCCGGACCAGATGTCAGCATCAGCAGTCGCTCCAGACTGCCCTGCATCACCGCAAGCGGGTGGGCTCGGAATTCTGAGCCTTTTCCTCGCACCCCCAGTTGCGGGAGAATGTGAAGGAGGAGATGTTGACAGGTCGCGTTCCGCTTGACTTGACAATTTTCTCACCAGCAGGTCTTTGAACCCCAGCAGACATGTGTGTGCCGAAAAGAGAGATCCAAGGTAGGTTTTAAATCTAGGATCGAGCACGGTGGCCAAAATGTAGTGCTCTGATTTCAACAGATTGACCACCCGTGAATCCTTGTTAAGCGAATTAAGGGCTCCATCCACAAGTCCCACATGCCTAGCGGAATCGCTCTGTGTTAGCTCCTCCTTCAATGTCTCCAGCTTCTTCTGCAAAAGCCTGATGAGGGGAATGACCTGACTCAGGCTGGCAGTGTCTGAACTGACTTCACGTGTGGCAAGTTCAAAGGGCAGCAGAACCTTGCACAACGTTGAAATCATTCTCCACTGCGCTTGAGACAGGTGCATTCCACCTCCTATATCGTGCTCAATTGTATAGGCTTGAATGGCCTTTTGCTGCTCCTCCAACCTCTGAAGCATATATAGGGTTGAATTCCACCTCGTTACCACTTCTTGCTTCAGATGATGGCAGGGCAGGTTCAGGCGTTTTTGGTGGTGCTCCAGTCTTCTGTACGTGGTGCTTGTACGCCGAAAGTGTCCCGCAATTCTTCTGGCCACCGACAGCATCTCTTGCACGCCCCTCTCGTTTTTTAAATAATTCTGCACCACCAAATTCAAGGTATGTGCAAAACATGGGACGTGCTGGAATTTGCCCATATTTAATGCACACACAATATTGCTGGCGTTGTCCGATGCCACAAATCCACAGGAGAGTCCAATTGGGGTAAGCCATTCCGCGATGATCTTCCTCAGTTGCCGTAAGAGGTTTTCAGCTGTGTGCGTATTCTGGAAACCGGTGATACAAAGCGTAGCCTGCCTAGGAAAGAGTTGGCGTTTGCGAGATGCTGCTACTGGTGCCGCCGCTGCTGTTCTTGCGGCGGGAGTCCATACATCTACCCAGTGGGCTGTCACAGTCATATAGTCCTAACCCTGCCCTGCTCTACTTGTCCACATGTCCGTGGTTAAGTGGACATTGGGTACAACTGCATTTTTTAGGACACTGGTGAGTCTTTTTCTCCGTGTACATTCTCGGTATCGCCTGCCTAGAGAAGTGGAACCTAGATGGTATTTGGTAACGGGGGCACACTACCTCAAGAAATTGTCTAGTTCCCTGTGAACTAACGGCGGATACCGGACGCACGTCTAACACCAACATAGTTGTCAAGGCCTCAGTTATCCGCTTTGCAACAGGATGACTGCTGTGATATTTCATCGTCCTCGCAAAGGACTGTTGGACAGTCAATTGCTTGGTGGAAGTAGTAAAAGTGGGCTTACGACTTCCCCTCTGGGATGACCATCGACTCCCAGCAGCAACAACAGCAGCGCCAGCAGCAGTAGGCGTTACACGCAAGGATGCATCGGAGGAATCCCAGGCAGGAGAGGACTCGTCAGAATTGCCAGTGACATGGCCTGCAGGACTATTGGCATTCCTGGGGAAGGAGGAAATTGACACTGAGGGAGTTGGTGGGGTGGTTTGCGTGAGCTTGGTTACAAGAGGAAGGGATTTACTGGTCAGTGGACTGCTTCCGCTGTCGCCCAAAGTTTTTGAACTTGTCACTGACTTATTATGAATGCGCTGCAGGTGACGTATAAGGGAGGATGTTCCGAGGTGGTTAACGTCCTTACCCCTACTTATTACAGCTTGACAAAGGCAACACACGGCTTGACAAATGTTGTCCGCATTTCTGTTGAAATACTTCCACACCGAAGAGCTGATTTTTTTGGTATTTTCACCAGGCATGTCAATGGCCATATTCCTCCCACGGACAACAGGTGTCTCCCCGGGTGCCTGACTTAAACAAACCACCTCACCATCAGAATCCTCCTTGTCAATTTCCTCCCCAGCGCCAGCAACACCCATATCCTCCTCATCCTGGTGTACTTCAACACTGACATCTTCAATCTGACTATCAGGAACTGGACTGCGGGTGCTCCTTCCAGCACTTGCAGGGGGTGTGCAAATGGTGGAAGGCGCATGCTCTTCACGTCCAGTGTTGGGAAGGTCAGGCATCGCAACCGACACAATTGGACTCTCCTTGTGGATTTGGGATTTCGAAGAGCGCACAGTTCTTTGCTGTGCTTTTGCCAGCTTGAGTCTTTTCATTTTTCTAGCGAGAGGCTGAGTGCTTCCATCCTCATGTGAAGCTGAACCACTAGCCATGAACATAGGCCAGGGCCTCAGCCGTTCCTTGCCACTCCGTGTGGTAAATGGCATATTGGCAAGTTTACGCTTCTCCTCCGACAATTTTATTTTAGATTTTGGAGTCCTTTTTTTACTGATATTTGGTGTTTTGGATTTTACATGCTCTGTACTATGACATTGGGCATCGGCCTTGGCAGACGACGTTGCTGGCATTTCATCGTCTCGGCCATGACTAGTGGCAGCAGCTTCAGCACGAGGTGGAAGTCGATCTTGATCTTTCCCTATTTTTGGAACCTCAACATTTTTGTTCTCCATATTTTAATAGGCACAACTAAAAGGCACCTCAGGTAAACAATGGAGATGGATGGATACTAGTATACTTATGGATGACGAGCGACTGCCGACACAGAGGTAGCTACAGCCGTGGACTACCGTACTGTGTCTGCTGCTAATATAGACTGGATGATAATGAGATAAAATTAAAATATATATATATATCACACTAGTACTGCAGCCGGACAGGTATATATTATGTAATGACGGACCTGCTGGACACTGTCTGTCAGCACTGCAGACTCCTAAAGTAAGCTACTAGTATCAAGAAGATAGAAAAAAAAAAAAACCACGGGTTGGTGGTATACAATTATGGATGGACGAGCGAGTGCCGACACAGAGGTAGCTACAGCCGTGGACTACCGTACTGTGTCTGCTGCTAATATAGACTGGATGATAATGAGATAAAATTAAAATATATATATACATATCACACTAGTACTGCAGCCGGACAGGTATATATTATGTAATGACGGACCTGCTGGACACTGTCTGTCAGACTCAGCACTGCAGACTCCTAAAGTAAGCTACTAGTATCAAGAAGATAGAAAAAAAAAAAACCACGGGTAGGTGGTATACAATTATGGATGGACGAGCGACTGCCGACACAGAGGTAGCTACAGCCGTGGACTACCGTACTGTGTCTGCTGCTAATATAGACTGGATGATAATGAGATAAAATTAAAATATATATATATATCACACTAGTACTGCAGCCGGACAGGTATATATTATGTAATGACGGACCTGCTGGACACTGTCTGTCAGCACTGCAGACTCCTAAAGTAAGCTACTAGTATCAAGAAGATAGGAAAAAAAAAAACACGGGTAGGTGGTATACAATTATGGATGGACGAGCGACTGCCGACACAGAGGTAGCTACAGCCGTGGACTACCGTACTGTGTCTGCTGCTAATATAGACTGGATGATAATGAGATAAAATTAAAATATATATATATATCACACTAGTACTGCAGCCGGACAGGTATATATTATGTAATGACGGACCTGCTGGACACTGTCTGTCAGCACTGCAGACTCCTAAAGTAAGCTACTAGTATCAAGAAGATAGACAAAAAAAAAAAACACCGGTAGGTGGTATACAATTATGGATGGACGAGCGACTGCCGACACAGAGGTAGCTACAGCCGTGGACTACCGTACTGTGTCTGCTGCTAATATAGACTGGATGATAATGAGATAAAATTAAAATATATATATATATCACACTAGTACTGCAGCCGGACAGGTATATATTATGTAATGACGGACCTGCTGGACACTGTCTGTCAGACTCAGCACTGCAGACTCCTAAAGTAAGCTACTAGTATCAAGAAGATAGAAAAAAAAAAAAACCACGGGTAGGTGGTATACAATTATGGATGGACGAGCGACTGCCGACACAGAGGTAGCTACAGCCGTGGACTACCGTACTGTGTCTGCTGCTAATATAGACTGGATGATAATGAGATAAAATTAAAATATATATATATCACACTAGTACTGCAGCCGGACAGGTATATATTATGTAATGACGGACCTGCTGGACACTGTCTGCAGAATGCGTTTATAAAAACACCACACGACGAGTGTTTAACTTTTTCAGGCAGACAATCACAATATACTGGTGGTCAGCAGACAATCACAATACTGGTGGTCAGTGGTCACTGGTCAGTCACACTGGCAGTGGCACTCTGGCAGCAAAAGTGTGCACTGTACTTAAAATATGTACTCCTGCTATAACTGCTCCCCAGTCTCCCCCACAATTAAGCTGTGTGAGCAGTGAGCACTCAGCACAGTCAGATAATGATATACAGTATTACATATGATGCAGCACACTGGGCTGAGCACAGATATGGTATGTGACTGTGTCACACTGTGTATCGTTTTTTTTCAGGCAGAGAATGGATTAATTAAACTGGTGGTCACTGGTCACACTATCAGCAGCAAGTAGTACTCCTCCTAATAATATGCTCCCCAAAATTTGTGTCTCTCTCTAGTACTCTAGTCTAAACGGAGAGGACGCCAGCCACGTCCTCTCCCTATCAATCTCAATGCACGTGTGAAAATGGCGGCGACGCGCGGCTCCTTATATAGAATCCGAGTCTCGCGATAGAATACGAGCCTCGCGAGAATCCGACAGCGGGATGATGACGTTCGGGCGCGCTCGGGTTAACCGAGCAAGGCGGGAAGATCCGAGTCGCTCGGCCCCGTGTAAAAAAACCTGAAGTTCGGACGGGTTCGGATTCCGAGGAACCGAACCCGCTCATCTCTAATTCTTATACTGTATACCTGTTTGCACTAGCAGGCGCAGCTGTAAAATGGGCAAGTAGGAAACAACCCATAGTTGCTCTTTCTATCACAGAGGAGGAGTACATGGTGCTCACAGAAACTTCAAAAGAAGCGCTTTGGAGAAGAGAGACTTTATGCAAATTAGGTCTTCCTTACCACAGTGAGATTATCAACATAAAGTGTGATAACAAGGAAGCAATTGATCTTTATTGTAGCACAAAGCATCATGGATGGTCTAAGCACATTGCTATAAGACATCTTTCATTCGTGAGTTGGTGGAAAACAAGGCCGTCAATGTGTAATATGTTGCAAGTGAAGAAAATATTGCCGACGTGTTGACAAAAGTACTGTCATCACACTTGCTACTTGCATTCCTGATGGAATATGGACTAGAATATGGTTAATTTTGATTTATTCTTACTGTTTTTGCTTCACGTTATGTTTTCGGTTACAGGAGTGTCTTTATTGATTTGTTTGATAAAATGTCATGTTCTTTAAACTTGTAACTGGAGACAGTCTTGAGTGAGGGGGAGTGTTAGGATATGGTGCGCTCTGTACCTGTCTCCTTCTGTGTATCAGTCTGTGTGCATCCCCTAGTGTTAGACTTCTAGTGCCATAAGTCACTGGGAGGCGGAGTTATATGATGTAGTTTCCTGTTCCTCCATGTAGGAGAGAGTGAGGAGAGTGTGACACACACAGAGAGACTGAGAGACAAAGTCCTGCTGTACAAGTGTACAAGAGACTGGGAGCAGATCTCAGCTACAGAGACTCACAGTGTTCCAGTGCATGCATCATCTTCACTACAGTGGGAGTCAGACTACACGGCTGTGCAGTCCTCCACCCCTCACCACCACAGACATCTCCTGATAAGTACCTCTACCTAATGCTGTCATCTTGTGTGATATATGGGTTCCTGATTACTGTTATCAGTGTTACATCTGAGACACCTGTGTACACTAAATAAACCTGTGTTACTGTTTAAGTCTTCAAGTGTGTGGACTGACGTCACTGCACCAGACAGCCCAGTAAACTCTGCCAACAGTCTCCATAGGAACTACAATGTCACCGCAGTCAGGAGTGAAGCCAGAACTTTTTTGGGCCTCATAACAACATTTTGAAGGGGCCCATGTCCCAGTGCCTCTCTGCAGCAGTTTTTAATTGTATGCCCCATAATAGATCCCTAGTTCATTATCTGTACCTTTACAGTGCCCTAGTTAATATTATGCAATATAGTAGTGCCCTAGTTTATTTTATGAACCATAGTAGTGCTCTAGTTTGCATTATGTCACATTGTAGAGCTGCCAGTACACATTATTAAACACAGTACCCCCAATTCACATTATGACACAGTGTCCTCATTTCATATTATGCCATGCTATAGATCCTCCACGTTATATTGTGCTAAAAAAAACAGGGCCTTACTTCATATCATGTGACATTATTATGCCCTCCAGTCAGGGGCGTAGCCAGAACTTTGTGGGCCCCATATCAACATTTCAAAGGGGCTCCTGTCCCAGTGCTAGACACCTGTTTGCACCAGTTGTTAATGTTATACCCCATAGTAATTCCCTAGTTTATTTTATGAACCATAGTAGTGCTCTAGTTCACATTATACAACATAGTACCTCCAATATACTCTATGACATACAGTGCCCTCAGTTCCTATTATGCCACACTACAGTGCCTCCACTTCATATTGTGCTACATTACAGTGCCCCAGTACATATTATGTAACATAATGCCCTCCAGTTCAATTATACCACATAACAATGAGTAGGTCCAGAGGCTTATCTAGGTGTATTGTAGGCAAAAGTCTATAAGGGCCCCTATGTATCACCCAATGGTTAAAATGTATATACTGTAACTTGACAAGTAAGCTCTGGGCCCCATAGCAGCTGCACTCCCTGCACCTATGGTAGCTGCACCCAGTATATAACACATGTAACTGTGACAGGGATGGTGGCCTCTCTCAGCTCTGGGCACCTGTAATCCAGACAGGGCTCTGGGCGGAGATTCTGCAGAAGTGAGCTGTGTGTGCAAGGAGCAGGTTGTGAGGAGGTGAGCACCAGCAGCGGAGAGTTTTACATAGGGGGTTTTCCTGCTGGCTTCCCCGGGTGGGATGGGTCTCCTTAGGGGAGAAAGCTCCCTGAATATGGACTGTGTCCAGAGCACTGAAAGTGCTACGACAGTACACCCTGGAGCCATAGTAATAGGCAGCGGACTCCCCCAAACTGCAGGAGGGTGCTCCTCTGAGTGAAGATGTAACTCAAGGTGGAGTGGCAGCAGCTGTTGTAAGTCTATCTGTTAGTTAAGCGGGGGGTCCCAGCCTTTGGATGCTGGGGAGAATGTGCCAGCATCCCCGGGAGACACAGAGGAGGAGATGGAGACGTATGAAAATTACACTATTAAAGAACTGCAGCGTGAAAGCCTGTCTCGGAACAATAAAATAGCAAGTAAAAAGAAGAAAAGAAACTCATGCTATAAATGGTAGCGGACAATTTTGAAAGAAGAGCTTCTTGTGCTAACATCTGCCCTTGAAAGGGTTAAAGCTCAACTGGCAGTGAAGCGTTTACAGGAGAAAAGCAAAGCAAAGTGACTTACCTGTTGTTTCCTGTGAGTCTATGGTGAAAGATAATCAAGAAATGGAGATCTGTCAATCAGACAAAGTTCTGTTGCGGAGGTACTGGTGGCTGCGGAGATTGGGGCTGGGAAGCGTCTCCCCAAGATTCAGCAGTGATGCAGGCAGGAAAGGGTGCACAGGATACTGATGTGGAAGGTGCAGCAATAATTGCTGCTGAACTTGCTGGGCCAACGCCCATACTGTGTGAACCTTCTACTGCTGGTGCAGCAGCTGAAAGTGAAGGTCTGGAAGTGGAGTGTTCTGACTTCCAGTTAAGGATGAATATTATTGGCGTGGAAATCTTGTTGGCGGCAAGGGCGGAAAAGGGCACTGAGGCAGGCACCTCTGGGGCAACTTTGTGTGCAGGTAGGTGTTCGGCATGGGTTGGCAAACCAGTGGTTAATGCGCAAGAAGTGCAGTCTCTTTCTTCCACAGGTACAGAACAGAAGCACCAGCGAACAGCACAAAGAATGCCAATTTTGCATAAGAATAAACTGTCATCTGGGGAACAACAGATCATTGAGACTGTATATGGACAAATGCTGGTGCCTGAAAGAGCTCAAGTTGCAGCTCAGTTATTGCATAAGGAGCAAGTAAGATTGAATAAAGGGTCTGGGGAAGGTAATGCAATGTCTGTGCCATTGGTTTATGTCAATAAGCAGCCAGTCCCAGGTACTATTTCCTATGCTAACATGGTTAATGCTAAGCCAGGTATAAGCTCTAATATTTTCCAAACAAATGTGGGCTCAGGTCAGGTGGGGAAGAGGAGAAATTTAATTCAATTTAAATGGCTGGGAAAAGGCGAATCACTTTCCAAAGAAGTTTTCCTGCAAATGATCTTTAGTTTGGAGTTCCATGCAACTCACCTTTACGCCTGTATCCATCCAGTAAAAACTGCAGATTTCGATCTGAGTTTTATTTCATATCAGGGGCTTTAAGCCTTTTGGATAAAATGGAAGGCGTATTGGTCATCTAAGCCATATGATGCATATAAGGCAGTGCTGGTTACAAAACAGGATAAGGCAAAGGTGAATATTTTGGTGAGGAATGTATCCATTCCTGTGCAAGATATAAAATACTGTATAACAAGGTTTTGTGATGTGGAATCAGATTTGATAAAGGTTGGCTTTACCATGGGAGTGTGGGGAGGAGCGTGGGCTGCAATGGTCAAATTAAGGAATACAGACAGGGGATTTGCACATATTCCTTCTGCTGCCTATATTAGTAGAGATCGTATACAATGTTTTTACCAGGGGCAACCAAGAACATGTTTCCGTTGTGGGGACTTCCACAACTTTAGTAGAGATTGTACTGTGGCTAAATGTACTTTATGTGGTAAACTGGGACATACTTCGAAGGAATGTAATAATGTTACGTGTAATCTGTGCGGGGAGGATGGTCACCCCTACAGCAGATGCCCCTGGGCAGAACACAATATCTGTTGTGGTAGTGGAAAATCCTACAGTAGTGAATAAAAATGATTCCTTTCAAGAAGTAAAGAAAAGTAGTAAGAAAAAGAGAAAGGGGGAGGAAGCACAAGTGAGTTTAAGTAACCGGTTTGACGCTTTTACTTCAGATGAGGAGAATGAAGGGGAAATTGTTAGAAATGGGGGAGAGCCCGTTTTAGTCCCCAAGGTGAACAGACACAAAGCAAGGAAAGTGGTAGTAAGCCCTAAGGTAGGGGTGGTGCAGGGAAAAAAGAGTAAGGAAAAGAAAAAGAATATTGGAAAGAGAGAGAGAGAATCTGATGTGGAAATCCAGGACAGCCTGGAATGGGTCCCAGTTGGCACAGAGCTGGTTAAAAAAGTGTGGAAAGTATGGGGGAAGGAAGTGACCTAAGTGAAGTGGTGGTGGGAAAAATGTAGAATCATCTTGTTCAGTAATAGGTCCAAGTATTCCACTGGAAGATAAGGTACTGGGTGATCAGTGCCTGGAAATTAAGTCTGCTTGTGAACCACCAGACCCAGGACCCCCTCCTAGTGAGGACTCTGGGAAAATGGTGGTTAAGAAGGGAAAGAGTCACTTCCAAGAAGGTGACTAGTCAGACTGCTGGATCCTCTAGGAGGGTCTCAATGAGATTTGTAAAGGAAAAGTGAGGAGGGTCCTACTTCTATAACCCAAAGAAACATGGATCCCCAACCCATACGATGTGCCACCATTAATGTGGCTTTCGTAGTTTCTGAGCGAGCTTGTTATATGGCCTTTGTTTCAATACAATTGAGATTGATATTTTGTATTTGCAAGAGACCAGAATTAGTAGGTTGGACATCCTCCACAAGGCAAAAAGGGAGTGGAGGCGTGGGCCTTCCTACTGGTCTCTTGCGGCCGAGCCGTACAGTGGGGTGGCAGTGCTTTTTACTGGCACAGTAACCATGTACAGGGTTTTAGAACTACAGGCAGGTAGATGTATGATTTTAGATGTCAACCTGAGGGGACATGACATGAGGCTCATTAATATCTATGGGCCACAGTCAAAGTGGGACAGGAAATGTCTCTTCAGGGAGATAACCCTGGGATATGACTCTAATTTTTTAGTTAGTATGAGTAGACAGGCAGGTTTGGTGGATGTACACGTTCACCACTCTCCAGACCTCACAGGTTACACTTTCTTTAGTGGTAGTGGTTGTCATAGATCTAGGATAGATACGTTTTTTGTTAAAGAGTCCTCAAAAACTTTGCCTCCAGAGGTAATGCCAGTAGAGTTCTCTGATCACGTTTTTCTCTCTGTCATTTTGAATGCTTCAGAAGCTGCTCAGAAGGGGCTGGGTCTATAGTGACTGAATTCTGAGCTCCTAAAGGAGGAAAAGATTAGACAATCCCTTAGAGACTTCCTTCAATCTCAGGAAACACGTTTGGAGGCTGGATGGAGTAGATCTGAGTGGTGGGAAGAAATTTAAAATAAAATTCGGAGATTCTTCAAGAGGTTGGTAGCAAAAAAGAACTTGATAAAGCATAATATCTACCAGAGTTTGAGAAGGAAATTAGATTTCTTGATTTCTGAGTGTGGAGATAGTGGGGAAATCTCCCGAGTGAAGGCTCAGATGAAGGAATATCAGTATAACTGGCTGGATTCTTTGATTTTGGAAAGGGATTTTGGCAAATACCAGTCGCCTGATCCTTACCAGAATTGTGGAAGATCAGTTGAGATGAAGCAGGTGAGGGGTTTTTATGACAAACAGGGTGTTCTTCGTGAGGATAAGGAAGGCATTTTGGGAGTCATTAGATCTTATTACTCTGATCTTTTGTTTGAGCAGCCACTTATATGAGAAAGGATGGAAACATTTCTGAGGGAGACACCTGGACTTTCGATTGAAACCTTGTGTAGGAATGTGACGGCAGAGGAAGTTAAGATGGCAATTGATAAGTTAAATTGTAGGAAATCCCCAGGCCCAGATGGTTTAACATCTGAGTTTTATAAAGTTTTTGCAGACCTCTTAATTCCTCGCCTAGTAGAAGTATATAATGAGTACCTGGGTGAGGGAACTCACTCTCCTTCTATGAGGATATCTGCCCTCATATTACTGTCCAAGGGCAAACATCCATCTCATATTGAGAACTGGCGCCCCATTGCTCTTCTCAATACAGATAGGAAGATTTTGGCAAAGGTACTTTTCAACAGGTTGTCAGAATTTTCAGAACAACTGCTATCCCCATCTCAGCATTGCACGGTGAAGGGCCGAAGCACATTTAGTGCTGTCCTTGGTGTCAGGGAAGCCATAGAGCGGTGCTGAGAAATGGGGAAAATACTTGCTGGCACTGGATCAGTCTAAGGCTTTTGACCAAGTAAATCATGAGTACCTATGGGCCCTACTTGAAAGGTATGGTTTTCCAGTCAGGGTGGTGAATTGGCTCCGAACAATATACAGTCAGGCCGAAAGCTTCCCGCTTGTTAATGGTTGGGTGGGTCCTACTTTTGAGGCGGTTGTCCCCTGAGCCACCTCCTGTATGTATTCGCGATTGACCCCTTCATAAGAAGGGTAGAAAACGGTACGGTGGGAGGGGTGCAGCTGAGCCCAGAGTTCCCTTTAAAGGTGGTGGTTTATGCAGAAGATGTCACAGTGGTTCCGTCATCAGTGGCAGAGGCACGTGATGTGGAAGAGCTCATCTGTGAATACTCTGTAGCCTCGTGCTCTAGGGTAAACCAAGAGAAGTGTGAAGCTTTCTGGATGGGGGAAGAAGGGAAAGAATTTTCCCTTCCGGACAGCCTCCCCCGGGCCAGTCCTCAGATAAAGATTCTAGGTATTTGTTTTGACCATGGTGATTATGCCACTCTAAATTGGGGTATGTGTCTGGAGAATGCTGCCAAGAAAGTAGAGTGCTGGAAGAGATGCAAATTCTCTTTCAGGGAAAGAGTGGACTTGTGCAAAACTTACCTGATCCCATTATTTTTATATGTAAGCTATGTGTGCTTTTTGCCTCAGTCTTTATGGGTCAGATTGAACTCCTTGTTTCCTTTTATTTTGGGGAAACAGGATGAATCTAATCAAGAGAGGTATTACTTACAAGTCGAGGAAAGACGGAGGGGCTGGCATGATCAACCCTGTAATCTTTTTTGTTACAACCTTTTTAAAACTTAACCTTGGGAGTTTATTGTTAGAAACTCCTCCTCGATGGGTAAGTGGATTTGGGGGTCTGGGTGTCCCCCTTCCTCAAACTTTGGTTAGGTGGTGGCCAAGTGAAGAATCCTCAAATTCGGAAAGGGTATCTTCCGATCTACGTTGTCCAGAGGTTGAAGGTGACAAAGCGTTGGGGTCTGGAAGTGGTGGAAGTCATTGTCAAAAGCCTTTCCAGGAAGGAGTTGGGGGAGAAGATTTTGCGAACCCATTTTCATGTTCCACTGTCACTAAGGGATTGCCCAAGCGATGACGCTTCTGCTGGATTAGCTCTCATAAATTCAGAGAGGATACCGTTGAAGTTTAGAGACATTGCTTGGCTTTCTTTCCATGGGAAGCTTTACGTAAAGGGGAACATGATGTAGAGAAATGTCAATGATCGTGGTTGTCCACAGGAGGAATGTCTAGGGGAGGTGGAGACAATGGACCATTTCTTGATCAGTTGCCCCTTTAATGTAACAGTTTACAAGAGAATTTCAGGAGCTTTGGGTATCCTGTGCCTTTCAGGGCTTAGGGGGACATTTACTAAGCAATGATAAGAGCGGAGAAGTGAGCCAGTGGAGAAGTGTTATGCACACCAGTGCCTGCAGGAAAGTACTAGTGTCAGAACTGTTATGCACTCCAGTGTCTGCAGGAATGTACTGGTGTTTGAACTGTTATGCAAAACAAATGGACTCACAGACAAACTGGGGAATATGACATAACGTACACAGAAGGTGATAGGGTAACAAAATACACACACAGTGAACAGAGAAGCCCAGAGGCTAAGGAACTGGGTATCTCCCTTGTATTAGAACTGCTCAGATGTAAAAAGCAAGATGTTGTGTTTTAATACGTAGAGAACCCGAAATGCTGTTGCTAAGGGCAACAGCAAAACCCTAAAGGGTTACCAACGGGTGTGGCAGTAAACTCCTTGGTCAGAGATGGAATGATAGACACAAGGAGAGCCTCCACAATCCTGATTCTCACTTGCAGTGCACAGGTTTAAGCTTACTGCCACTAAACTGACCCCTGACACCTAGCACAGTGAGACAGGATTAGACAGGCAAGTGTTAGAATACAGCCGCAAACTTGCTAAGTTCACAGAGTAATAACAGAACCCCAGCAAGCTAAACGACTGACTCCAGTCTTACTGCTAGGTCTGGATTGGCAGAGTGTAATACCAAATCCCCAGGCCTATTTGCAGTAAGCAACAAACAAATACAAAGCTACACAGTACTGGCTAACTTTCATGAACTGACTAACCAACAGAGATTCAGCAGCATCTGCTTACCCTGAAAAGAGGCCTTATAAAGCAGGTGCTGTCCACGCCCCACTCAGACCTCACAGACTGTGAGCACAAAAACCAGCACCGGATCCCCTGCCGTGCACAGAGCCTATAACCACTGCACAGCAAAAGACCCGAACCGGAGTATCAGCTGCGCTCAGGTTACTCCACTAGCACTTGTCTCCCGGTTGCCATGACGAAGTGGCAGCACAGGGCAGGAGACCCTAACAGTACCCCCCCTCTGACGAGGGGTCAAAGAACCCCTACCACCGGGTTTATCGGGGAACTGCGAGAAGAAAGAGCGTATCAGTCTGGGGGCATGAAGATCACAACTGCGCACCCACGACCGCTCCTCCGGGCCATACCCCTTCCAGTGCACCAAAAATGACAGCCGACCCCGAACCACCTTGGAGTCAAGAATCCTTTCAACAACAAACTCCCTCTGGCCACGTATCAGAAGAGGGGAAGGTCTTCCACTGGAAGAAGGATTACTAATCGCCCGTTTTAAAAGGGAACAATGAAATGTTTTATTGATACCCAAAGAACGGGGCAGATCTAACTGAAATGCCACCGGATTGATAACCCTGGTGATCTTATAAGGGCCGATGAACCGGGGCCCTAACTTATGAGATGGCTGTCTCAACTTCAAATTCTTGGTAGACAACCAGACGAAGTCTCCTAATTTGAAGCTGCAGGGTCTTTTCCGCTTATCAAAAACCCTTTTGGTCACTAATGACACAGATACAAGGGCTTTCTTCACTTTCCGCCAAATACCTCTAAGGACCGAAACCACAGAGGAACCACCAGGCGTGGAGTCCAGGGGGTCAAAAGAATTGGCCTTAGGATGATGCCCATACACACAAAGGAAGGGAGAGATCCCTGTAGCAGAGTGAGCCGCGTTGCTATAGGCAAACTCCGCCATGGACAGATGAGCAACCCAGTCAGTCTGACACTTGGAGACATAACACCTGAGGAACTGCTCCAAGGACTGGTTCACCCTTTCAGTCTGCCCATTAGACTGCGGATGGTAGCCTGACGACAAGCTGACAGAAATCTGGAGATCGGAACAAAATGCCCTCCAGAATTTGGCCACAAACTGGATCCGCGGTCAGAGACCACATCAAGTGGCAACCCGTGGAGACGCACAACATGCAGCATAAATAATTCAGACAGGCGTCTGGCTGATGGCAGCCCAACCAGTGGAACGAAGTGCGCCATCTTCGAAAACCTGTCAACGACAACCCAGATGGCTGTCATCCCCGAGGATTTGGGCAAGTCCACCACAAAATCCATTGAAATGTGGGTCCATGGCTTAGATGGGATAGAGAGTGGATGTAATGGGCCAACAGGAACCCCTCTAGGAGTCTTATTTCGGGCACAGATGTCACATGCCCGAACCCACTGATCCACATCCTTAGCCACCGAGGGCCACCACACCGCCCTAGATAGCAACTCCCGAGTTCTGGCAATACCCGGGTGACCTGCCGACTTCTTGGCATGGAATTCCAGGAACACTCGCTGTCTTAACCTAGGAGGCACAAACAAAAGACCTACCGGAAGGTCTGGAGGAGCCTGCTCCTGTGCTCTAAGGACTAATGATAAGAGGTCCTGGGTAATGCCCACTTTAATACATGATGGGGACACAATGGGCAACGGCTCCTCGGTGGTCTCCTGGATTGGAGCAAAACTCCGCGAGAGCGCATCAGCCTTGATGTTTTTTGACCCAGGGCGATATGTTATCAAAAAATTAAAGCGAGCAAAAAACAAAGCCCATCGTGCCTGCCTGGCATTGAGACGCTTCGCTGACTCTAAATATGCCAGATTCTTATGGTCAGTGAGAATTGAGACCACAAACTTAGCCCCCTCAAGCCAGTGTCTCCACTCCTCGAGTGCATCCTTAATAGCCAACAATTCCCGGTTACCCACGTCATAATTCATCTCGGCAGGCGAAAATTTACGGGAAAAGTAAGCACAGGGATGAAGGCGATTATCAGACACTCCCATCTGAGAAAGCACTGCCCCAATACCCATCTCAGAGGCATCCACCTCCACCACAAAAGGACGCTCTGGATCTGGGTGTCGCAGCACCTTGGCCGAAACAAATGCCCTTTTGAGACGGGCAAAAGCCGCTTTAGCCTCACAAGACCAGTGAGCAACATCCGCCCCTTTCTTAGTGAGTGCCACCAAGGGCGCCACTATAGACGAAAATCCAGCGATAAATCGTCTATAAAAATTCGCAAAGCCCAGGAAACGCTGAAGCGCCTTCAAACTAGTGGGCTGCACCCAATCCAGGACTGCCTGTACCTTGGAACCCTCCATTTGGAAACCTTCTGGGGAGATAATATATCCTAGAAATGCGATTTGCTGAACTTCAAATTCGCACTTCTCCAGCTTCGCCCCAAGCCGGTGGTCTCTGAGTTTCTGGAGGACTAAGCGTACATGCTTCCGATGTTCCTCCAGGGAATGGGAGAAGATTAGGATGTCATCTAAGTATACAACTAAGAATCTATCCAAATATTCCCTGAGCACATCATTCATGAAATCCTGGAAGACTGCCGGGGCATTACAGAGCCCAAAAGGCATCACCAAATATTCATAATGCCCTGAGTGGGTATTAAAGGCAGTCTTCCATTCATCCCCCTCTCTTATTCGGATTAGATTGTACGCACCGCGTAGGTCAATCTTAGAAAAAATGGTGGCAGTACGAAGCTGGTCAAACAAGACCGAAATGAGAGGCAGTGGGTATGAGTTTTTAATCGTGATACGGTTCAATTCCCTGAAGTCGATGCAGGGTCGCAACGAACCGTCCTTTTTACCCACGAAGAAGAACCCCGACCCAACTGGAGACTGTGAAGGTCTGATAAATCCCTTAGCCAAGTTCTCCTGAATGTACTCTGCCATAGCCTGAGTCTCAGGACGTGACAGGGAGTACAACCTGCTCTTGGGAAGCTTATCATTTGGCAACAAATCAATGGCACAGTCATAGGGGCGATGGGGAGGTAGTACCTCTGCAACTTTTTTGGAGAACACGTCCGCAAAATCTGCATAACACCCTGGCAATCCTGGCAAACTTAGCTGCGAGAGCCTGACTGGAAGGCTCAAGCAACTCCTGAAACAATCAGTACCCCAACTAAGAATCTCCCCAGAGACCCAGTCAAATTGAGGATTGTGGGCCCTTAACCAGGGTAACCCCAACACCAATGGGGCAAAAGTACAGACAGTCACATAAAAGGACAATTTTTCAGAGTGTGTGGCTCCAATAAACAAAGAAATCTGGCTAGTGCAAGAGGTAATTTTACCTTGGGATAATGGTTCCCCGTTTAACCCACAAATCTCAATTTCCGATGCCAAGGGTACTAAGGGAACAGAGTGTTTTAGGGCGAATTGGCGGTCCATAAAAACCCCGTCGGCCCCACTGTCCACAAAGGCCTCAGTCTTGACAGTTTGACCGAGGATCTTCAAGGTCACCGGAATGATAAAAGTCTTCTTGGGAAATTCTGACTTCTGGCCTGACAGGATATTTCCCATCACCCTCAGGCCCTGAAGTTTTCCGGCTTTTCTGGGCATGATACTACCACATGACCTTTATTCCCACAGTACAAACACAACCCCTGCTGTCTCCTCCGCGTCTTCTCACGCGAGGAGAGGCGGGTAGCCCCAATCTGCATAGGCTCCTCAGAAAATTCCTCAGAGTCTGAGGTTCCCTTGGGAAGGAAGGAAATCTCAGTCTCCCTTTCAAGCCTACGCTCTCTCAGCCGTCTATCCACCCGGATGGATAACTGCATGAGCTGATCCAAGCTATCAGGCAAGGGATATTGTACCAGTTGGTCCTTTATCTGGTTAGAAAGACCTCTTCGGTACTGGTGTCTCAGGGCTGGGTCATTCCACTGGGTATCATGGGCCAACCTCCGAAACTCCGTACAGTAAACCTCAACTGGCCTTCGCCCTTGCTTAAGGATCGAAATCTGAGCCTCGGCTGAGGCCGTCTTGTCAGGGTCATCATACAACATGCCCAGTGCCGTAAAAAAAGCATCAACACTTTTAAGCGACGGACAGTCAGGCTGCAACCCATATGCCCAGACCTGTGGGTCTCCTTGTAGCAAGGAAATCACTATGCCCACCCGCTGAATCTCCGACCCAGAAGACTGAGGCCTAAGCCGGAAGTATAGCTTGCAGCTCTCTTTGAAACAAAAGAACTGCGAGCGATCTCCAGAAAAACGATCCGGGAGATTTACTTTCGGCTCCTTAACCCCTGCAGGTGCTGCTGCTGCGGGAGCTCCGCCAGCAGCCTGGGAGGTGTGCATTTTAATGGACAAATCATTAAATTGCCGAGTCAGGACCTGCACCTGATCGACCACCTGTTGCAACGTATTTTGAGGGGTATGCTCCATATTCCCACAAAATTTCAACAGGAGTATTAGGCTGCTGAATATGTTATGCACACCAGTGCCTGCAGGAAAGTACTAGTGTCAGAACTGTTATGCACTCCAGTGTCTGCAGGAATGTACTGGTGTTTGAACTGTTATGCAAAACAAATGGACTCACAGACAAACTGGGGAATATGACATAACGTACACAGAAGGTGATAGGGTAACAAAATACACACACAGTGAACAGAGAAGCCCAGAGGCTAAGGAACTGGGTATCTCCCTTGTATTAGAACTGCTCAGATGTAAAAAGCAAGATGTTGTGTTTTAATACGTAGAGAACCCGAAATGCTGTTGCTAAGGGCAACAGCAAAACCCTAAAGGGTTACCAACGGGTGTGGCAGTAAACTCCTTGGTCAGAGATGGAATGATAGACACAAGGAGAGCCTCCACAATCCTGATTCTCACTTGCAGTGCACAGGTTTAAGCTTACTGCCACTAAACTGACCCCTGACACCTAGCACAGTGAGACAGGATTAGACAGGCAAGTGTTAGAATACAGCCGCAAACTTGCTAAGTTCACAGAGTAATAACAGAACCCCAGCAAGCTAAACGACTGACTCCAGTCTTACTGCTAGGTCTGGATTGGCAGAGTGTAATACCAAATCCCCAGGCCTATTTGCAGTAAGCAACAAACAAATACAAAGCTACACAGTACTGGCTAACTTTCATGAACTGACTAACCAACAGAGATTCAGCAGCATCTGCTTACCCTGAAAAGAGGCCTTATAAAGCAGGTGCTGTCCACGCCCCACTCAGACCTCACAGACTGTGAGCACAAAAACCAGCACCGGATCCCCTGCCGTGCACAGAGCCTATAACCACTGCACAGCAAAAGACCCGAACCGGAGTATCAGCTGCGCTCAGGTTACTCCACTAGCACTTGTCTCCCGGTTGCCATGATGACGTGGCAGCACAGGGCAGGAGACCCTAACAAGAAGTTGCTCCATCAACCAATCAGCAGATCTGTCTAATTTTATAGTATGCAAATTATAGATGTTACTTCAGTGCTGATTGGTTGCCATGGGCAATTTCTCCGCTGGCTCACTTCTCTACTCTTATCACTGCTTAGTAAATGTCCCCCTAAGTTACCCAGAGTGGGCTTATGGAGCATTCAAAAGATATGGTGTATTTAATTTGACCACAATTTATTTAGTCAGTTTTGTAGTTAGATATCACACATGGATGGCACGGTGTCAGGTTTCCCTAAGAAATAAAATCCTTCCTTGTGAAGTGGTGGTGGATTTGATTCTGCACGATGTGGAAAGGATGATGGTTCTAGACAGGAAGAGGATGGATGCTGTCAGGTGGTCCAATTGGTGTGGCCATCTGAAACCCCCTTGAGTGGGTGGCAGAAATCCTTTTTCAAAGTCTAGCTGGTACTTTTTATATCCTTCCACATCCCGTAGAGTTTGTGCTTATGATTGTTTTAAGGAACAGGTTTTGCATAGGTCTAAAAAGCTTTGCTCAGTTTTCCTTTACAAAATGTGTAAATAGAGGGATAATAATATAAAGTTTTGGGTATTTGTTTTTTTGTATTTTTTTGTACATATATCTTTACTTTGATGATATTTCTTGGTATATTGCGATTGCATTTCATTTATGTTGTATTATGTATCGTGATGTCATATATTATTTAGAGATGACGGGTTCGGTTCCTCGGAATCCGAACCCGCCCGAACTTCATGTTTTTTTTCACGGGTCCGAGCGACTCGGATCTTCCCGCCTTGCTCGGTTAACCCGAGCGCGCCCGAACGTCATCATGACGCTGTCGGATTCTCGCGAGACTCGGATTCTATATAAGGAGCCGCGCGTCGCCGCCATTTTCACACGTGCATTGAGATTGATAGGGAGAGGACGTGGCTGGCGTCTTCTCCATTTAGATTAGAAGAGAGAGAGTGAGATTGATTTGAGACAAAGACACTTGATTTACTGGAGCTTAGGAGTACTGTAGAGAGTGCAGAGTTTAGTAGTGACTGACCACAGTGACCACCAGACAGTGCAGTTTTATTTAATATAATCCGTTCTCTGCCTGAAAAAAACGATACACAGTGACTCAGTCACATACCATATCTGTGTGCACTGCTCAGCCCAGTGTGCTGCATCATCTATGTATATATCTGACTGTGCTCACACAGCTTATAATTGTGGGGGAGACTGGGGAGCAGTGCCAGTTATAGGTTATAGCAGGAGCCAGGAGTACATATTATTAAAATTAAACAGTGCACACTTTTGCTGCAGGAGTGCCACTGCCAGTGTGACTGACCAGTGACCTGACCACACTGACCACCAGTATAGTTAGTAGTATACTATATTGTGATTGCCTGAAAAAGTTAAACACTCGTCGTGTGACTTGTGTGGTGTTTTTTTTTTTATTCTATAAAAAACTCATTCTGCTGACAGACAGTGTCCAGCAGGTCCGTCATTATATAATATATACCTGTCCGGCTGCAGTAGTGATATATATATATTTTTTATATCATTATTTATCATCCAGTCGCAGCAGACACAGTACGGTAGTTCACGGCTGTAGCTACCTCTGTGTCGGCACTCGGCAGTCCATCCATAATTGTATACCACCTACCCGTGGTTTTTTTTTCTTTCTTCTTTATACATACATACTACATCTCTTTATCAACCAGTCTATATTAGCAGCAGACACAGTACAGTAGTCCACGGCTGTAGCTACCTCTGTGTCGGCACTCGGCAGTCCATCCATAATTGTATACCACCTAACCGTGGTTTTTTTTTCTTTCTTCTTTATACATACATACTACATCTCTTTATCAACCAGTCTATATTAGCAGCAGACACAGTACAGTACGGTAGTCCACGGCTGTAGCTACCTCTGTGTCGGCACTCGGCAGTCCGTCCATAATTGTATACCACCTACCCGTGGTTTTTTTTTCTTTCTTCTTTATACATACATACTACATCTCTTTATCAACCAGTCTATATTAGCAGCAGACACAGTACAGTAGTCCACGGCTGTAGCTACCTCTGTGTCGGCACTCGGCAGTCCATCCATAATTGTATACCACCTACCCGTGGTTTTTTTTTCTTTCTTCTTTATACATACATACTACATCTCTTTATCAACCAGTCTATATTAGCAGCAGACACAGTACAGTACGGTAGTCCACGGCTGTAGCTACCTCTGTGTCGGCACTCGGCAGTCCGTCCATAATTGTATACCACCTACCCGTGGTTTTTTTTTCTTTCTTCTTTATACATACATACTACATCTCTTTATCAACCAGTCTATATTAGCAGCAGACACAGTACAGTAGTCAACGGCTGTAGCTACCTCTGTGTCGGCACTCGGCAGTCCATCCATAATTGTATACCACCTACCCGTGGTTTTTTTTTTCTTTCTTCTTTATACATACTACATCTCATTATCAACCAGTCTATATTAGCAGCAGACACAGTACGGTAGTCCACGGCTGTAGCTACCTCTGTGTCGGCACTCGGCAGTCCGTCCATAATTGTATACCACCTACCCGTGGTTTTTTTTTCTTTCTTCTTTATACATACTACATCTCATTATCAACCAGTCTATATTAGCAGCAGACACAGTACGGTAGTCCACGGCTGTAGCTACCTCTGTGTCGGCACTCGGCAGTCCATCCATAATTGTATACCACCTACCCGTGGTTTTTTTTTCTTTCTTCTTTATACATACTACATCTCATTATCATCCAGTCTATATTAGCAGCAGACACAGTACAGTACGGTAGTCCACGGCTGTAGCTACCTCTGTGTCGGCACTCGACAGTCCGTCCATAATTGTATACCACCTACCCGTGGTATTTTTTTCTTTCTTCTTTATACATACTACATCTCATTATCAACCAGTCTATATTAGCAGCAGACACAGTACGGTAGTCCACGGCTGTAGCTACCTCTGTGTCGGCACTCGGCAGTCCATCCATAATTGTATACCACCTACCCGTGGTTTTTTTTTCTTTCTTCTTTATACATACATACTACATCTCTTTATCAACCAGTCTATATTAGCAGCAGACACAGTACAGTAGCCCACGGCTGTAGCTACCTCTGTGTCGGCACTCGGCAGTCCATCCATAATTGTATACCACCTACCCGTGGTTTTTTTTCTTTCTTCTTTATACATACATACTACATCTCATTATCATCCAGTCTATATTAGCAGCAGACACAGTACAGTACAATAGTCCACGGCTGTAGCTACCTCTGTGTCGGCACTCGGCAGTCCATCCATAATTGTATACTAGTATCCATCCATCTCCATTGTTTACCTGAGGTGCCTTTTAGTTGTGCCTATTAAAATATGGAGAACAAAAATGTTGAGGTTCCAAAATTAGGAAAAGATCAAGATCCACTTCCACCTCGTGCTGAAGCTGCTGCCACTAGTCATGGCCGAGACGATGAAATGCCAGCAACGTCGTCTGCCAAGGCCGATGCCCAATGTCATAGTACAGAGCATGTCAAATCCAAAACACCAAATATCAGTAAAAAAAGGACTCCAAAACCTAAAATAAAATTGTCGGAGGAGAAGCGTAAACTTGCCAATATGCCATTTACCACACGGAGTGGCAAGGAACGGCTGAGGCCCTGGCCTATGTTCATGGCTAGTGGTTCAGCTTCACATGAGGATGGAAGCACTCAGCCTCTCGCTAGAAAACTGAAAAGACTCAAGCTGGCAAAAGCACCGCAAAGAACTGTGCGTTCTTCGAAATCCCAAATCCACAAGGAGAGTCCAATTGTGTCGGTTGCGATGCCTGACCTTCCCAACACTGGACGTGAAGAGCATGCGCCTTCCACCATTTGCACGCCCCCTGCAAGTGCTGGAAGGAGCACCCGCAGTCCAGTTCCTGATAGTCAGATTGAAGATGTCAGTGTTGAAGTACACCAGGATGAGGAGGATATGGGTGTTGCTGGCGCTGGGGAGGAAATTGACCAGGAGGATTCTGATGGTGAGGTGGTTTGTTTAAGTTAGGCACCCGGGGAGACACCTGTTGTCCGTGGGAGGAATATGGCCGTTGACATGCCTGGTGAAAATACCAAAAAAATCAGCTCTTCGGTGTGGAAGTATTTCACCAGAAATGCGGACAACATTTGTCAAGCCGTGTGTTCCCTTTGTCAAGCTGTAATAAGTAGGGGTAAGGACGTTAACCACCTCGGAACATCCTCCCTTATACGTCACCTGCAGCGCATTCATAATAAGTCAGTGACAAGTTCAAAAACTTTGGGCGACAGCGGAAGCAGTCCACTGACCAGTAAATCCCTTCCTCTTGTAACCAAGCTCACGCAAACCACCCCACCAACTCCCTCAGTGTCAATTTCCTCCTTCCCCAGGAATGCCAATAGTCCTGCAGGCCATGTCACTGGCAATTCTGACGAGTCCTCTCCTGCCTGGGATTCCTCCGATGCATCCTTGCGTGTAACGCCTACTGCTGCTGGCGCTGCTGTTGTTGCTGCTGGGAGTCGATGGTCATCCCAGAGGGGAAGTCGTAAGCCCACTTGTACTACTTCCAGTAAGCAATTGACTGTCCATCAGTCCTTTGCGAGGAAGATGAAATATCACAGCAGTCATCCTGCTGCAAAGCGGATAACTGAGGCCTTGACAACTATGTTGGTGTTAGACGTGAGTCCGGTATCCGCCGTTAGTTCACAGGGAACTAGACAATTTATTGAGGCAGTGTGCCCCCGTTACCAAATACCATCTAGGTTCCACTTCTGTAGGCAGGCGATACAGAGAATGTACACGGACGTCAGAAAAAGACTCACCAGTGTCCTAAAAAATGCAGTTGTACCCAATGTCCACTTAACCACGGACATGTGGACAAGTGGAGCAGGGCAGGGTCAGGACTATATGACTGTGACAGCCCACTGGGTAGATGTATGGACTCCCGCCGCAAGAACAGCAGCGGCGGCACCAGTAGCAGCATCTCGCAAACGCCAACTCTTTCCTAGGCAGGCTACGCTTTGTATCACCGCTTTCCAGAATACGCACACAGCTAAAAACCTCTTACGGCAACTGAGGAAGATCATCGCAGAATGGCTTACCCCAATTGGACTCTCCTGTGGATTTGTGGCATCGGACAACGCCAGCAATATTGTGTGTGCATTAAATATGGGCAAATTCCAGCACGTCCCATGTTTTGCACATACCTTGAATTTGGTGGTGCAGAATTTTTTAAACAACGACAGGGGCGTGCAAGAGATGCTGTCGGTGGCCAGAAGAATTGCGGGACACTTTCGGCGTACAGGCACCACGTACAGAAGACTGGAGCACCACCAAAAACTACTGAACCTGCCCTGCCATCATCTGAAGTAAGAAGTGGTAACGAGGTGGAATTCAACCCTCTATATGCTTCAGAGGTTGGAGGAGCAGCAAAAGGCCATTCAAGCCTATACAATTGAGCACGATATAGGAGGTGGAATGCACCTGTCTCAAGTGCAGTGGAGAATGATTTCAACGTTGTGCAAGGTTCTGATGCCCTTTGAACTTGCCACACGTGAAGTCAGTTCAGACACTGCCAGCCTGAGTCAGGTCATTCCCCTCATCAGGCTTTTGCAGAAGAAGCTGGAGACATTGAAGGAGGAGCTAACACGGAGCGATTCCGCTAGGCATGTGGGACTTGTGGATGGAGCCCTTAATTCGCTTAACAAGGATTCACGGGTGGTCAATCTGTTGAAATCAGAGCACTACATTTTGGCCACCGTGCTCGATCCTAGATTTAAAACCTACCTTGGATCTCTCTTTCCGGCAGACACAAGTCTGCTGGGGTTGAAAGACCTGCTGGTGAGAAAATTGTCAAGTCAAGCAGAACGCGACCTGTCAACATCTCCTCCTTCACATTCTCCCGCAACTGGGGGTGCGAGGAAAAGGCTCAGAATTCCGAGCCCACCCGCTGGCGGTGATGCAGGGCAGTCTGGAGCGACTGCTGATGCTGACATCTGGTCCGGACTGAAGGACCTGACAACGATTACGGACATGTCGTCTACTGTCACTGCATATGATTCTCTCAACATTGAAAGAATGGTGGAGGATTATATGAGTGACCGCATCCAAGTAGGCACGTCACACAGTCCGTACTTATACTGGCAGGAAAAAGAGGCAATTTGGAGGCCCTTGCACAAACTTGCTTTATTCTACCTAAGTTGCCCTCCCACAAGTGTGTACTCCGAAAGAGTGTTTAGTGCCGCCGCTCACCTTGTCAGCAATCGGCGTACGAGGTTACATCCAGAAAATGTGGAGAAGATGATGTTCATTAAAATGAATTATAATCAATTCCTCCGCGGAGACATTGACCAGCAGCAATTGCCTCCACAAAGTACACAGGGAGCTGAGATGGTGGATTCCAGTGGGGACGAATTGATAATCTGTGAGGAGGGGGATGTACACGGTGATATATCGGAGGATGATGATGAGGTGGACATCTTGCCTCTGTAGAGCCAGTTTGTGCAAGGAGAGATTAATTGCTTCTTTTTTTGGGGGGGTCCAAACCAACCCGTCATATCAGTCACAGTCGTGTGGCAGACCCTGTCACTGAAATGATGGGTTGGTTAAAGTGTGCATGTCCTGTTTATACAACATAAGGGTGGGTGGGAGGGCCCAAGGACAATTCCATCTTGCACCTCTTTTTTCTTTTATTTTTCTTTGCGTCATGTGCTGTTTGGGGAGGGTTTTTTGGAAGGGCCATCCTGCGTGACACTGCAGTGCCACTCCTAGATGGGCCCGGTGTTTGTGTCGGCCACTAGGGTCGCTTATCTTACTCACACAGTCAGCTACCTCATTGCGCCTCTTTTTTTCTTTGCGTCATGTGCTGTTTGGGGAGGGTTTTTTGGAAGGGACATCCTGCGTGACACTGCAGTGCCACTCCTAGATGGGCCCGGTGTTTGTGTCGGCCACTAGGGTCGCTTATCTTACTCACACAGTCAGCTACCTCATTGCGCCTCTTTTTTTCTTTGCGTCATGTGCTGTTTGGGGAGGGTTTTTTGGAAGGGCCATCCTGCGTGACACTGCAGTGCCACTCCTAGATGGGCCCGGTGTTTGTGTCGGCCACTAGGGTCGCTTATCTTACTCACACAGTCAGCTACCTCATTGCGCCTCTTTTTTTCTTTGCGTCATGTGCTGTTTGGGGAGGGTTTTTTGGAAGGGCCATCCTGCGTGACACTGCAGTGCCACTCCTAGATGGGCCCGGTGTTTGTGTCGGCCACTAGGGTCGCTTATCTTACTCACACAGCGACCTCGGTGCAAATTTTAGGACTAAAAATAATATTGTGAGGTGTGAGGTATTCAGAATAGACTGAAAATGAGTGTAAATTATGGTTTTTGAGGTTAATAATACTTTGGGATCAAAATGACCCCCAAATTCTATGATTTAAGCTGTTTTTTAGGGTTTTTTGAAAAAAACACCCGAATCCAAAACACACCCGAATCCGACAAAAAAAATTCGGTGAGGTTTTGCCAAAACGCGGTCGAACCCAAAACACGGCCGCGGAACCGAACCCAATACCAAAACACAAAACCCGAAAAATTTCCGGCGCTCATCTCTAATATTATTTATATATTTATTAATTTATTTAATTTATTTATTGTATTATATTGTATTATATTGTAAATATTGTAATATAAGTTGCAAGTTCAATAAATGGGAGCATTCCCTCTCAGCTCTGGGCCCTATAGCAGCTGCACTGCCTGCACCTATGGTAGCTACACCCTGTATATAACACATGTAACTGTGACAGTGAAGGTGGCCCCTCTCAGCTCTGGCCCCATAGCAGCTGCACTCCCTGCACCTATGGTAGCTACACACCTGTATATAACACATGTAACTGTGACAGGGAAGGTGGCTCCTCTCAGCTCTGGCCCCATAGCAGTTGCACTCCCTGCACCTATGGTAGCTATGCCCCTGTATATAACACATGTAACTGTGACAGGGAAGGTGGCCCCTCTCAGCTCTGGCCCCATAGCAGTTGCACTCCCTCCACCTATGGTAGCTACACCCTGTATATAACACATGTAACTGTGACAGGGAAGGTGACCCCTCTCAGGTCTGGGCCCAATAGCAGTTGCACTCCCTGCACCTATGGTAGCTACACCCTGTATATAACACATGTAACTGTGACAGGGAAGGTGGCCCCTCTCAGCTCTGGGCCCATAGCAGCTGCACTCCCTGCACCTATGGTAGCTACACCCTGTATAAATATAACACATGTAACTGTGACAGGGAAGGTGGCCCCTCTCAGTTCTGGGCCCCATAGCAGCTGCACTGCCTGCACCTATGGTAGCTACACCCTGTATATAACACATGTAACTGTGACAGGGAAGGTGGCCCCTCTCAGCTCTGGGCCCCAAAGCAGCTGCTCTCCCTGCACCTATGGTAGCTATACCCCTGTATATAACACATTTAACTGTGACACGGAGGTAGCCCTTCTCAGTTCTGGGCCCCATAGCAGCTGCACTCCCTGCACCTATGTCAGCTACACCCTGTATATAACACATGTAACTGTGACAGGGAAGGTGGCCCCTCTCAGCTCTGGCCCCATAGCAGCTGCACTCCCTGCACCTATGGTAGCTACAGCCTGTATATAACACATGTAACTGTGACAGGGAAGATGGCCGCTCTCAGCTCTGGACCCCATAGCAGCTGCACTCCCTGCACCTATTGTCGCTACACCCTGTATATAACACATGTAACTGAGACAGGGAAGGTGACCCCTCTCAGCTCAGGCCCCATAGCAGCTGCTCTCCCTGCACCTATGGTAGCTACACCCTGTATATAACACATGTAACTGTGACAGGGAAGGTGGCCCCTCTCAGCTCTGGGCCCCATAGCAGCTGCACTCCCTGCACCTATGGTAGCTACGCCCTTGACCGCAGCCATAATGACCCGCAAACATAACGTTCCAGAGCTTTTGCCCATTAGGCAAAGTTATCAACGGATGGCATTGCCTATAGAAGGCTATGGGCTTCTTTACCCAAAAATCACCAGTGAGAGATCCGAAGGATCCCCTTCCCTCATCTTCTTGGATCCACCCTTAGCTCCTGTGGAATGCAAATTCTCACAAGCAGGGCCCTCTCCTCTCTGTAACGCTATGGAATTATTCCTGTGCACAGATATATAATGTGTAGTATAAATGTATGTTCTTGTCTGTACCATTTTGAACTTGCTTACTTTGTATGTTGTATCCTTAAGTGGCGCCATATAAATATCAGAAAATAATTATAACAATTTTATTCCTTGATTTATTTTTAGAATGGACTGATATTACTATTAAAATAGAATAATTTATTTATAGTAAGTAAACCGGTGACTTTAATTTGATCAGGGGTCAATAATAACCTGTACGCAGGATGGACAGTAGCGTTCCTCTGCGGTGACTTACCTCCAGCTCTGCGGCAGAGCCGGTGCTGATTAGATCAATGTTTGAGGTGAGGTTTATGATGTCGTAACTTTTTGAATAAATCTTCTTATAATATTATTTTTTTGCATACAGTATCTCCGTCTCAGAATCTCTGGATCATCGTGCTGGCTGGTGGAAGTGCAACGCGGGAGCGTGGACTTCCGTACGCAGCAGGTTCGTATGCTTCACAAACTTACAACAAATTATTGAACGCTACAAGTACTCAAGCAATAGCTCAAAGCATTTCACAAAGAAATATCACTTATCCACCGCGCTGGACAATAAAGCATGGAAAAGAACACAGGCAACATTACATATATTTTCTAATTGTGTAACTTATGGTCCTGCACAATACATATATTTTCCTCTGTTGCGACTCAGCAACAATCCTTAGTTCCCTTCTGTGGATTTGCAGCTCCCATTGAAAGATGTATTTCATCGGCTTCCACCAGGTGTTTATTTGTTGCACTAAAAAATAAAAGATTTCGATCCACATTTCTTGGTGTTCTTTTATAAGAGACGGACAATAAACGTCACCGTCTTCCCGAAAAGCGAGACAGGAGCATAACATGACGTTTCGGGGTCTTTGTTGCTTACTGCCTAGTACTTATGGACATATTTGCAGGATAATGTGAGAAACTAATAACGCATAGGGGCCTATTTATCACACGCAGCAATTTCCATGCAGTGTATATGCGATAATGGGCCTAATTCAGACCTGATCGCAGCAGCAAAATTGTTCTCTTACGGGCAAAACCATGCTGCACGCAGATGTAACAGGTGCAGAGAGAGTTAGATCTGGGTGGGGTGTGTTCAATCTGAACTCTAAATTGCAGTGTAAAAATAAAGCAGCCAGTATTCACCCTGCACAGAAACAATATAACCCACCCAAATCTAACTCTCTCTGCACATGTTACATCTGCCACATCTGCATTGCACATGGGCCCTCATTCCGAGTTGTTCGCTCGCAAGCTGCTTTTAGCAGCTTTGCACACGCTAAGCCGCCGCCTACTGGGAGTGAATCTTAGCTTAGCAAAATTGCGAACGAAAGATTCTCAAAATTGCGAATAGAAATTTCTTAGCAGTTTCTGAGTAGCTCCAGACTTACTCGGCATCTGCGATCAGTTCAGTCAGTTTTGTTCCTGGTTTGATGTCACAAACACACCCAGCGTTCGCCCAGACACTCCCCCGTTTCTCCAGCCACTCCGTGTTTTTCCCAGAAACGGTAGCGTTTTTTCACACACACCCATAAAACGGCCTGTTTCCGCCCAGAAACACCCACTTCCTGTCAATCACATTACGATCACCAGAACGAAGAAAAAACCTCGTAATGCCGTGAGTAAATTACCAAACTTCTTAGCAAATTTACTTGGCGCAGTCGCAGTGCGGACATTGCGCATGCGCATTAGTGACTAATCGCTCCATTGCGGGGAAAAAAATAACGAGCGATCAACTCGGAATGACCCCCATGGTTTTGCCCATTAAAGAACAATTTTGCTGCTGCGATCAGGTCTGAACACTAAGCTGACAAAGTGAAAATGAAATTTTAATGTGAATTTTGTATTATTCTCCTGTTTTTCGGATACGGCGTCGGAGCATTTACTGTACATCTGCGGCTGTCAGCCTGCGTATGCGTCAGTTGCGGCTGATGGAGAGGGATTCTAGGGATCCCTGTATGATAAAATGTGCAATATACAGTAATAGCCCATAGTAGGCTACAGTAGCGCACGTAGGGGGGGGGGTTTATGAGTAATCAGGGGGGCCAGGAGGGCCCCCTGACCAGCTGAATTATTTTATTCTGAGACTGGGTATCCGTCTCCATACAAACCGCTACTGCGATTGCGATCACAGAAGCTGTTGCTGCACGGAGCTCTCTAGTCCGCAGAAGGACAGAAGAGCATAGTAAGTGCTGCTCCCTCTTCTCCCCACATTCTGCCCCGGGTATGCGTATGTGTCTTTGTATGTATGTGTGTCATATGTAAATATATATTTTTATAGACACTGTATATATATATATATATATATATATATATATATGCACACATACATATACTCTACATTGGTGGTCAAGTCGTCTCTTTGAGTGCCTGGGGGTCAGTACCAGTAGCACATCGGCAGGGGAATCTCGGGGGTCCGCGGTGGGTCCTGGCAGTAGTGACGGTGAGAGAATGGCTGTAAAGCCAATCCCCCACATGTCTGTGATTGGCCACAGACTCCAGTGATGTCATCATGCTGACACACGTCATGACTTTACTGCAGGGCTTAAATATTCAATTTTTCTGAATATTTTGGTTAATGGGTATCCGTATATATACTAATATGGAAACCCTACTCAGTAAATCCTGCGTTTGCCCCTGGGCTATTATGTCGGGGCGAATTGGGCCACCGGGAGAACGGGACAGTTCCCACTGGGCCGGACTTATGCTCTGCTCAGTGGCTTACCACAGCCCCTAGCTGAGAGTGGGTGGGTGGAATCATTAAATATATAATGGGTGGGGGTGAGGTGGGGAGAATATCTTTTAACATATAAAAGGCATGGGATGATGCGGGATCATTAAATGTTATATAAGGTAAGTGGGGAAGATCATTAAATATATAACTAATGAGGGGTGGGAGAAGATCATTAAATATATTTTATTATGGGGGGAGATCATTAAATATATAAGGGGTGAGGGAGGGAGAGAAATTAATTAATTATATAAGGGGTGGGTGTGATGAATTGCAGGGAGGGGAAGAGAGATAAAATAAGGTGTATGTAAGGGAAGGATAGGATGGACATTGACTACACATAGGGCCTAATTCAGCAAGGATCGCAAAGCAGCAAAAATCGCAGAAAATGCAGAAAATCGCAAAATCTGCACCATTTACCACAAAAACGGAGAAAAAAATGCAACTTCTGAGACGAAGCAAAAACTGTGTATGCGCTGCGAAAAGTAGGCGTGTAGGGGGCGTACTAAAGGGCTGTACTCGCAAAAACTATGAGCAGGGGCGTGTTGTGGGCGTATGCTGATGATCGGTGGGCGGTGCATTCGCAATTTTTACAACTGATCGCACATTTAAAAACTGCACAAGCTGACCTCAGTTGTAGAATGTTGGATGTATACTGCAATCATTGCTTCATTACGGGATCCGGTCTGAAGATCGACAGTGTCTAGGTCGACAATGTTTAGGTCGACCACTATAGGTCGACAGTCACTAGGTCGACATGGATGGAAGGTCGACAGGGTTTCTAGGTCGACATGTGCTAGGTCGACAGGTCTAAAGGTCGACATGAGTTTTTCACATTTTTTTTCTTTTGTTGAATTTTTTCATACTTAACGATCCACGTGGACTACGATTGGAACGGTAAAGTGTGCCGAGCGAAGCGAAGGCACCATGCCCGAAGCATGGCGAGCGAAGCGAGCCATGCGAGGGGACGCGGTGCACTAATTTGGGATCCCAGTCACTCTACGAAGAAAACGACAAAAAATAATAATCCTCATGTCGACCTTTAGACCTGTCGACCTAGCACATGTCGACCTAGAAACCCTGTCGACCTTCCATCCATGTCGACCTAGTGACTGTCGACCTATAGTGGTCGACCTAAACATTGTCGACCTAGACACTGTTGATTTGATGAACTACACCCCTTCATTACCCCCAGCTGAAGAAGCTCACGCCTCAGACCACAAAACATGTAAGGTATTGTTAAACTCTGTAACACATGTTTATTTATAAAATATAGGTTAGGAACCTAATTGTCTTTACACTTACTAACAATCGAGGTTTGACAACCACACTATTTTTTAAAAGCAAACGTTAATGAACATTTCCAAGCATTTTGTTTTGTAGGATCTGCTTAATGTCTTTTAGCTTCATAACAGTTTTTTAATGCTTTTTAAGCAACCAACAGTTTTTTGTTAACAAAACATACACACATGCATTTGGTTGTTGTTGTTTTTTTTTTTTTGGGGGGGGGGGGCGGAAAGTAGGTAGTGCAATATTTGAGGTTAAAACACAGTTGCATACCCTCCAACATGACCCGCCCCACTAGGTACAAAATGCTCTGTTTCTGGACTTCCCTCTTAATTTATTATTGCCATCACCTGTGAAGAAACAGCTTTCTTATCATTTAACTAGTTCAACACAGGTGATGGAAATCATAAATTAAGAGGGAAGTCCAGGAACAGAGCATTTTGTACCTAGTGGGGCGGGTAATGTTGGAGGGTCTGCAGTTGTTTGCAAAAATTGCAACATCAGAAACATGTAAGCAAAAAATGCGTAAAATTGTAAATTTATACGCAAATAATGCTTATTTTTTTAGGTCATCGCAATATTTGCACGTTTCCCAAGCCCGCCTTCTTTTTGTAATATTAAATTAGGGTTGCAGTTTTTCATTTTGGGTGTGCTTTCGCAATTTTGCGATTGCTTGCAATTTTTGCATATTTGTAATTTTTACAATCCTTACTGAATTGGCCCCATAATACACACGTAATGCTAATTTACTAGCTAAGGCTATGCAAGCACTACTCGAGAGGAAAGCCTCCTATCTTTAGTTCCCCAGGACCCCCCGAAAGCTTAATCTGGCCCTGGCAGATGGCGTAATGGTTAGCATTACCGCCTCACAGTAATGAAGTCATGCGTTTGATTCCCACACGGCTGTGTGGAGTTTGTAGATTCCCCCCAAAAAATTACCCTAGTGTGTACATGTGTTTAGGGCAGACTAGATGGACCAAGTAGTTCTGGAATGTGGATGCTAGATCTGCAGTGTCTAGACAGATACTGAATTGGTCGACATGTTTTAGGTCGGCAGGTACAAAATAGACTATTTAAGGTAAAATTATGAACCTGATAGTTAATGCAAATACTGTATCTGATCAGCTACTCATATGACAACATCAACATGAATAAAAGCAAGCATAGTTGGCCAAGAGGCTCAGCTGTTGTCCAGACCAAACTCCACAATGGGGAAGAAATGTGACCTACAGGAAGTGACTTTTGAAGGTGGAATGACTGTTGATGCCAGACAGGGTGGATTGAATGTTTTATAGACTGCTAATCACCTGGGATTTTAAGCTACAACAGTCCATAGGGTTTACATGGAATGGTACAGTATGCAAAACAAAAACATCCAGTGAGAGGCAGTTCTGTGGGTGAGAATACCGTGTTAATGAGAGAGGTCAGAGGAGAATGGCCAAAATGGTTCAAGTTGAGAGGACAGTGACAGTAACTCAAATAACCATGTGTAGGAGCAGGGCTGTTCCTAGACAATTTGGCTCCCAGTACAAGCATAAAAAAAAAATACACCCCCCCCCACCCCCCCAATATACATTCAAAAATGCCCGCCCATAGACATAAAAAAAAATTAATACCTTACACTAGAGATGTGCACCGGAAAATTTTCGGGTTTTGGTTTTGGATTCGGTTCCGCGACCGTGTTTTGGATTCGGACGCGTTTTGGCAAAACCTCCCTGAAAATTTTTTGTCGGATTCGGGTGTGTTTTGAATTTGGGTGTTTTTTTTTCAAAAACCCCTCAAAAACAGCTTAAATCATAGAATTTGGTGGTCATTTTGGTCCTATAGTATTATTAACCTCAATAACCACAATTTCCACTCATTTCCAGTCTATTCTGAACACCTCACACCTCACAATATTATTTTTAGTCCTAAAATTTGCACCAAGGTCGCTGGATGACTAAGCAAAGCGACCCAAGTGGCCGACACAAACACCTGGCCCATCTAGGAGTGGCACTGCAGTGTCAGACAGGATGGCACTTAAAAAAATTGGCCCCCAAACAGCACATGATGCAAAGAAAAGAGAAAAAGAGGTGCACTGTGGTCGCTGGACGGCTAAGCTAAGCGACACAAACACCTCAATATCACAGGAATTATTTGTTCTAATCAATGGTATTATTGGTCCAAATCACTGGAAGAAAATGACAAAATCACTGGAATTATTTGGCAAGATTACTGTAATTTAATAATTATAAATCACTGATATTAATTGGTAAAATCTCGCTATCGCCTGCCTAGTGAAGTGGAATCTAGATGGGATTTTGTAACGGGGACACAATAACTTCATCAGTTGTCTAAATCCCACTGCACTAATGGCAGAAAACGGGCGCACGTCTAACAGCGCACTGATTATACTGAGAACTGATTATACTGATCACTGATGATACTACGGAGAACTGACACTGAGCAGCGAGAACAGCACTGGACTATTGTACTGTAGTATACTGGTCACCACAATGCAGCACTGACACTGAGCACTGATATTAAGCACTGATCAGGATACTAGAAGTGACACAGAGCTGCAAGATACAGCAATGGCCTACTGTACTGTACTACTATAATTATATACTGGTGGTCCC
Organism: Pseudophryne corroboree; assembly: GCF_028390025.1. Lineage (NCBI taxonomy): Eukaryota > Metazoa > Chordata > Amphibia > Anura > Myobatrachidae > Pseudophryne > Pseudophryne corroboree. The sequence continues at coordinate 792,936,761 of NC_086446.1, read as the reverse complement.
CACAATGCAGCACACTGAGCACAGATATTACCAGGTGTATCTCACATATCACTCAGTACAGATTACAGGATGTATAATCACCAGGTGTATAACACACATTGCACAGTACAGTATATAGGGTGTATAATCCCCAGGTGTATCTCACACATCGCTTAGTACAGTATACAGGGTGTATAATCCCCAGGTGTATCTCACACATCACACAGTACAGTATAGAGGGGGTATAATCCCCAGGTGTATCTCACACATCGCTCAGTACAGATTACAGGATGTATAATCACCAGGTGTATAACATACGTCGCACAGTACAGTATACAGGGTGTATAATTAATTACCAGGTATATCACACACATCGCACAGTACAGTATATAGGGTGTATAATGCCCAGGTGTATCTCATACATCACACAGTACAGTATATAGGGTGTATAATCACCAGGTGTATCACAAACATGGCACAGTACAGTATACAGGGTGTATAATCCCCAGGTGTATCTCACACATCACACAGCACAGTATATAGGGTGTATAATCCCAAGGTGTATCTCACACATCGCTCAGTACAGTATACAGGGTGTATAATCACCAGGTGTATCACAAACGTTGCACAGTACAGTATACAGGGTGTATAATCACCAGGTGTATCACAACCGTTGCACAGTACAGTATACAGGGTGTATAATCCCCAGGTGTATCTCACACATCGCTCAGTACAGATTACAGGATGTATAAAATAACCAGGTGTATAACACACGTCGCACAGTACAGTATACATACTGGTCACAACAATGCAGCAGATATTGAGCACTGATCAGGATTCTAGAAGTGACACAGAGCTGCAAGATTATTTATTATTTATTAACAGTTTCTTATATAGCGCAGCAAATTCCGTTGCACTTTACAATTTGAAATAACAAACTGGGTGATAACAGTCATAGAGGTAGGAAGGCCCTGCTCGCAAGCTTACAATCTATAGGGAAATAGGCATATGTACACAAGGAAAGGTGCTATCTATTGCATAGAATGAACAGACATGTGAGGATATGTGTGGACTGTACAGAGTGGATGTAATTTGATAGGAAGGTTTATGAAAGTTATGTGGGCGGTTCAGGAATATGATACGCTTGCCTAAAGAGATGAGTTTTGAGGGAACGCTTGAAGGTTTGGAGACTAGAGGAGAGTCTTATTGTGCGTGGTAGGGCATTCCACAGAGTGGGTGCAGCCCGATGAAAGTCCTGCAGTCGTGAGTGGGAGCAAGTAATGAGTGTGGATGAGAGACGCAGGTCTTGTGAAGAGCGAAGAGGTCGGGTTGGGAGATATTTTGTGATAAGCGAAGTGATGTACGTTGGTGTAGTTTGGTTAATGGCCTTGTGTGTGAGTAAAAGTATTTTATATTGAATGCGGTAGAGTACAGGTAACCAACGGAGGGACTGACAGAGCGGATCTGCAGATGATGAACGTCTAGCGAGGAAGATAAGCCTCGCCGCTGCATTCAGAATGGATTGTAGTGGTGAGAGTCTCGTTTTGGGAAGACCAGTTAGGAGACTATTGCAATAATCAATGCGGGAGATAATGAGAGCGTGGATTAGAGTTTTAACAGTGTCTTGTGTAAGGTATGGTCGTATTTTGGATATGTTTTTTAGATGCATGTAACATGATCTTGAGACAGATTGAATGTGGGGAACAAAGGACAGATCAGAGTCAAGGAAGACACCTAGGCAGCGAGCTTGTGGGGTAGGGTAGTTAGTCGAGTTTTCAACAGTGATAGAGATATCAGGTTGGTACCTACTATTGGCCGGTGGAAATATAATTAACTCTGTCTTTGAAATATTAAGTTTGAGGTGGCGAGATGTCATCCAGGATGAGATGGCAGAAAGGCATTCAGTGACACGGTCCAGTACAGATAGGGACAAGTCAGGGGAGGATAGGTAGATTTGAGTATCATCTGCGTACAGATGATACTGAAAACCAAAAGAGCTGATTAGTTTACCAAGAGATGAGGTATAGATAGAGAAAAGCAGAGGACCCAAGACTGAGCCTTGCGGTACTCCAACTGAAAGAGGTAGCGGAGAGGAGGTAGATTCAGAGAAGCAAACACTGAAGGAGCGATTAGATAGGTACGATAGGAACCAAGAAAGGGCTGTGTCTTTAAGACCTAGGGATTGTAGTGTCTGTATGAGAAGAGAGTGGTCTACAGTGTCAAATGCAGCAGATAGGTCTAGAAGAATAAGTAGTGAGTAGTGGCCTTTAGACTTCGTAGTGACCAAATCATTAACCACTTTAGTCAGTGCCGTCTCTGTGGAATGTTGGGAACGGAAGCCTGACTGAAGTGGGTCCAACAAAGTGTATGAGTTAAGAAAGTGTGTGAGTCGAGTGTAGGCAAGTCTCTCAAGTAGCTTAGAGAGACAAGGGAGCTGAGAGATAGGGCGGTAGTTTGAGAGAGCATTAGGGTCAGAATTTTGTTTTTTTTAAATGGGAGTAATCACTGCATGCTTGAAGAGTGAAGGAAAAATACCAGTAGACAGAGAGAGATTACAGATGTTAGTTAAGGTAGGGATGAGCACCAGAGACAGAGCTTTACTTATTTGTGAGGGTAAAGGATCAAGAGGAGAGGTAGTAGAGAAGCAGGATGAGAAGAGTGATGATACTTCATCTTCATTTGTGGGATCAAATGAAGAAAGAGTGCCAGAGGGTTCAGGTAAAGAACGGAGCAGGTCACTGGCTGCCGAAGAGCATACCATTTCATCTCGGATCTTAGCAATCTTCTCCTTGAAGTAGGAAGCAAGATCCTGTGCCTTGATAGTGGCTGGTGGGGTAGGTGCGGGAGGATTCAGAAGTGATTTAAATGTATTAAAGAGTCGTTTGGGGTTAGAGGCTTGAGCAGAGATAAGAGTTTGGAAATATGTTTGTTTGGCAGTGTCCAGGGCATTTTTATAAGAATGGTAGACTGTCTTATATGTGAGGAAGTCACTTGAAATCTGAGATTTACGCCACTGACGTTCAAGTTTTCGTGTGAGTTTTTGTAGTTGTCTTGTTAATTTGGAGTGCCATGGTTGACATCTAGGCCTACGTGGAGTGTGATGGGTAGCTGGAGCCACTTCATCAAGGGCTAGTTCTAGAGTCTCATTAAGGTGTGATACAGCCATCTCAGGAGAGGTGAATGCAGAAATAGGTGAAAGCAGTTGTTGGAGTGAAGTGGAAAGATACAGCAATGGCCTACTGTACTGTACTATATGTATACTGCTGGTCACCAAAATGCTGCACTGTCCTACTATATACTGCTCACAATAATGCAGCACAGAGATAGTATACTTGACACAGAGCTGCAAGATACAGCAATGGCCTACTGTACTGTACTGTACTATATGTATACTGCTGGTCACCAAAATGCTGCACTGTCCTACTATATACTGATCACAATAATGCAGCACAGAGATAGTATACTTGACACAGAGCTGCAAGATACAGCAATGGCCTACTGTACTGTACTATATGTATACTGCTGGTCACCAAAATGCTGCATTGTCCTACTATATACTTCTCACTATGGGGGCCAATCCCGAGATCGGAATCGGCGGGATCCCGGGATTTAGGCCCAAAAATGGCTGGGATTCAATCCCGGGATTGGAAGCTCCAATCCCGGGGATTGAGTGATCAGCGTTGAGCGTCAACAGGATGCTCAGACGCTGCCCGGCTTCCTCCTTCCGGATCCCCAGCGCAGTATGAGAGGTCACGCTGCGCTGTCAGGAGCCGTCAGCAGCGATCAAAGGAGGATTCCCGCCCGCCCTCGCTATATGGTAAGTTATATGTGCGGGGTGGGGTGGGGCGAGGGTTCGTCCACCTATATAAAAGCTAATACCGGGTATCCCGGGAATCACGGGATTGGCCATTTTTCAATCCTGATACCCTGAATTGAAAAAATGGCCCGGGATTGGCTTCCCTACTTCTCACAATAATGCAGCACAGATATGGATAGTATACTTGACACAGAGCTGCAAGATACAGCAATGGCCTAGTGTACTGTACTATATGTATACTGCTGGTCACCAAAATGCTGCACTGTCCTACTATATACTGCTCACAATAATGCAGCACAGAGATAGTATACTTGACACAGAGCTGCAAGATACAGCAATGGCCTACTGTACTATACTATATGTATACTGCTGGTCACCAAAATGCTGCACTGTCCTACTATATACTGCTCACAATAATGCAGAACAGATAAGGATAGTATACTTGACACAGAGCTGCAAGATACAGCAATGGCCTACTGTACTATATGTATACTGCTGGTCACCAAAAATGCTGCACTGTCCTACTATATACTGCTCACAATAATGCAGCACAGATAAGGATAGTATACTTGACACAGAGCTGCAAGATACAGCAATGGCCTACTGTACTGTACTATATGTATACTGCTGGTCACCAAATTGCTGCACTGTCCTACTATATACTGCTCACAATAATGCAGCACAGATAAGGATAGTATACTTGACACAGAGCTGCAAGATACAGCAAAGGCCTACTGTACTATATGTATACTGCTGGTCACCAAAATGCTGCACTGTCCTACTATATACTGCTCACAATAATGCAGCACAGAGATAGTATACTTGACACAGAGCTGCAAGATACAGCAATGGCCTAGTGTACTGTACTATATGTATACTGCTGGTCACCAAAATGCTGCACTGTCCTACTATATACTGCTCACAATAATGAAGCACAGATATAGTATACTTGACACAGAGCTGCAAGATACAGCAATGGCCTACTGTACTATATGTATACTGCTGGTCACCAAAATGCTGCACTGTCCTACTATATACTGCTCACAATAATGCAGCACAGATAAGGATAGTATACTTGACACAGAGCTGCAAGATACAGCAATGGCCTACTGTACTATATGTATACTGCTGGTCACCAAAATGCTGCACTGTCCTACTATATATTGCTCACAATAATGCAGCACAGATAAGGATAGTATACTTGACACAGAGCTGCAAGATACAGCAATGGCCTACTGTACTGTACTACTATAATTATATACTGGATGTCCCCGGTACCAAACAATGTAGCACACTGAGCACAGATATTTGCAGCACACTGAGCACAGATATGGATCGTTTTCAGGCAGAGAACGTAGATATTTTCAGCACACTGAGCACAGATATTTGCAGCACACTGAGCAAAGATATTTGAGCACACTGAGCACAGATTACGGAGCTTTTCAGGGAGAGAACGCAGGCACGTCCTCTCCGTTCAATCTCCAATGCACGAGTGAAAATGGTGGCGACGCGTGGATCTTTATATAGAATACGAATCTCGCGAGAATCCGACAGCGTCCTGCCTTGTACTAAGATGCGGAACCTACAGGAAATATATTGCGGTTGTCAGTATTGATGGTGTACTGCCACCTGTCTTCTGTAACTGGTACTGTGGTGTAACCTGATATGTTGCAGTTGTCAGTATTGATGGTGTACTGCCACCTGTCTTCTGTAACTGGTACTGCGGTGTAACCTCACATGTTGCAGTTGTCAGTATTGATGGTGTACTGCCACCTGTCTCCTGTAACTGGTACTGCGGTGTAACCTCATATGTTGCAGTTGTCAGTATTGATGGTGTACTGCCACCTATCTTCTGTAACTGGTACTGCGGTGTAACCTCATATGTTGCAGTTGTCCGTATTGAAGGTGTACTGCCACCTGTCTTCTGTAACTGGTACTGCGGTGTAACCTCATATGTTGCAGTTGTCAGTATTGATGGTGTACTGCCACCTATCTTCTGTAACTGGTACTGCGGTGTAACCTCATATGTTGCGGTTGTCAGTATTGATGGTGTAATGCCACCTGTCTTCTGTAACTGGTACTGCGGTGTAACCTCACATGTTGCAGTTGTCAGTATTGATGGTGTACTGCCACCTGTCTTCTGTAACTGGTACTGTGGTGTAACCTCATATGTTACAGTTGTCAGTATTGATGGTGTACTGCCACCTGTCTTCTGTAACTGGTACTGCGGTGTAACCTCATATGTTGCAGTTGTCAGTATTGATGGTGTACTGCCACCTGTCTTCTGTAACTGGTACTGCGGTGTAACCTCATATGTTGCAGTTGTCCGTATTGATGGTGTACTGCCACCTGTCTTCTGTAACTGGTACTGTGGTGTAACCTCATATGTTGCAGTTGTCAGTATTGATGGTGTAATGCCACCTGTCTTCTGTAACTGGTACTGCGGTGTAACCTCATATGTTGCAGTTGTCAGTATTGATGGTGTACTGCCACCTGTCTTCTGTAACTGGTACTGCGGTGTAACCTCATATGTTGCAGTTGTCAGTATTGATGGTGTACTGCCACCTGTCTTCTGTAACTGGTACTGCGGTGTAACCTCATATGTTGCAGTTGTCAGTATTGATGGTGTACTGCCACCTGTCTTCTGTAACTGGTACTGCGGTGTAACCTCATATGTTGCAGTTGTCAGTATTGATGGTGTACTGCCACCTATCTTCTGTAACTGGTACTGCGGTGTAACCTCATATGTTGCAGTTGTCAGTATTGATGGTGTACTGCCACCTGTCTTCTGTAACTGGTACTGCGGTGTAACCTCACATGTTGCAGTTGTCAGTATTGATGGTGTAATGCCACCTGTCTTCTGTAACTGGTACTGCGGTGTAACCTCATATGTTGCAGTTGTCAGTATTGATGGTGTACTGCCACCTGTCTTCTGTAACTGGTACTGCGGTGTAACCTCATATGTTGCAGTTGTCCGTATTGATGGTGTACTGCCACCTGTCTTCTGTAACTGGTACTGCGGTGTAACCTCATATGTTGCAGTTGTCAGTATTGATGGTGTACTGCCACCTGTCTTCTGTAACTGGTACTGCGGTGTAACCTCATATGTTGCAGTTGTCAGTATTGATGGTGTACTGCCACCTGTCTTCTGTAACTGGTACTGCGGTGTAACCTCATATGTTGCAGTTACCAGCATTGCTTCTGTAGTGCAGTGGTTCCCACACTTTTTAAATCACGGCACCCTAGAGAATCAGCATTTCTTTTCACGGCACCTCTAGGATAAGAGTTTTTTTATTGATAATTTAAAAAAAAAAAAAATATATATATATATATATATTTAAATTAGTAAATTGTGCCTACCTGTCATCCCTAGGGTCAGTTATGTGGTGGTGTGCAGTTTTGCTTCTGATCTCCATGTTTTATGATTGACAGCCACTAGCACTGGGTTTGCCTATCACTTTGACCATAAATAATTGAATTTGGTCCTGGACCACCAACCCGAGGCACCCCTGCACGAGCCCCAGGATGCCGAGGCACGCAGTTTGTGAACCACTGGTGTACTCTCTGGGGCTATAACTGATATTGCAACAGATCCTCATAACCCTAACGCTCAAGCTCAGTCCTTAAGTGTCATCCTTGGTTGGACTTTGTTCCCCACATCTGTACCTACAGTATATTCTGTAACATGCATCTAAGAAGTATTTCCTGCCTGTACATGTATTGTATGTATCACAAGACACTACAATATAACTTGTGGCTAGCAGTGTCCCACATTAACAACCTGCTACTTACAGTACTCGTTGCCCTCTGGCCAGACTTTTGCCCCTACAACTCATCAGGAATGCAGCAAGTGGTCTTATCTACCTCACCGGCTCTACTGCTGCTCCGATCCTTATTGCCCTACATTGGCTTTCTCTACTTTACCAAATCCAATATAAACTGTTCTATAGATGGCGTGAAAGTCGTCCCATAAATCAGTGGGACGCCTCCAAGTAATGTCCCCATGAGTGGTGTCCATGGGCATATATCGCTGATTACAAATGACCCACATTATACGTACAGTATATCAGTAGTCGGTACTCCCACGTCTAGACATGCACTTAGACACAGTACTTCATACATTGCCCACTTAGACTTTCATCCTTGTTTCTTTGTATCCAACAATGCCGCTGATGTCACTAATTGGTTAATTAGTGACAGAACATCCCATTCACAAAGATCCTGTTTGATGTTCGGTAAAAGAGAATATTAATATTTACATTTGTCTGTGATCTTATTCATCAAAGCAAACATTTAGTGACGGGGTGGAGAGCTTAATGTCTGATCTCCCTCAGAGATTACACATCTATCATGTCCATTAGAAAAACACAAAACATGTTGCTCCTTCACATAATATTAAGACCCTTGTTCAAAAGCTTTCATATGTTTTCCTAATAGGTCCTCCTTCTAGGAATCCTTGTGCCCTTCTGTTCCGTGTGCATTGATCGTGAGGAGCGTGCTACTGTGTGTCCAGGGACTTTTGTGCATTAATAGGAGAATTAGATGATAGAATTAGATGTATTATAGGATATAATTTCATACACAGACAATGGACATCTAGAAGAGAACCACAAACTATGAGGAAAGTTACCAAGACAAATTAATGAAATACTGGGATGAAAGAGCTTTTAGTTTCTAAGCTCTGTTGCTGTTTAGTAAGAGATCAAAAGACATCTCTCACTCACACACTAAAATATATATATATACATATATATATATATATTTATTTTTGTTTCATTTTTTTGCATTGTTTTTTTTTTTTTTTTTTGCAATACACACATTCAGTCGAGATCCAAATCAGAATACTTCTCGCAACAAATCTCAAGTTTCTTGTTCCTCTTGAATGTATCAATTTGAGTCTTGGGGGTCATTCCGACCCATTCGCACGCAGCGGTTCTTCGCTGCAGTGCGAACGGGTCAGGACTGCGGCTGCGCACGCCGGCAGCACCGATAGTGATTGCAGTGCCGATCTATGGAATATTGACGGCGAGGAGGCGTTCCGGGGAGTCTACTCACCGTTTTCCAGGCATGGTGAGGTGTATGCAGGCGTGTCCAGGCATTTGGAGGGCGGATGTCTGACGTCAATCCCAGGACCTTCGTCACTGGATCCGTCGCACAGGGTAAATAGGTCTGACTCTGGTCTTGTTTTGCAGGAAACTTTTTTAGCATAACAAGGCTGTACAAGCAGCCCTGCTATGCTAAAATACACTCCCCCATAGGCGGCGTCTAGTTGATCGCACGAGGAGCAAAAAGTTGACCACCCTTATCAGAGGTCTTGGGGCTAATTCAGACCTGATTGCTGGGCAGCGATTTTTGCAGCCCTGCGATTGGATAGTCGCTGCCTACAGGGGGAGTGTATTTTACCTGTGCAGGTGTGCGATCGCATGTGTAGCAGACAGAGGTGTAACTAGGGTTTTCGGAGACCAGGGCAAGATGAAGAGTGGCGCACCCCCCCAAAAAACAACAACACACATACACAAAAAGAAGTAAGAGCGCGCACCAAAAAAATGGGCGTGGTCACGCACCAGAAGGGGTGTGGCCACTGAAAATGGGGCATGCCAACATGACTATCACCTACCCCCTGTTTTGCCTCTCAGCACACTATCACTTACCCCTTGTGTCGCCTCTCAGCACACTATCACTTACCCCTTATGTCGCCTCTCAGCACACTATCACTTACCCCTTGTGTCGCTTCTCAGCACACTATCACTTACCCCTTGTGTCGCCTCTCAGCACACTATCACTTACCCTTTGTGTCGCCTCTCAGCACACTATCACTTACCCCTTGTGTCGCCTCTCAGCACACTTTCACTTACCCCTTGTGTCGCCTCTCAGCACACTATCACTTACCCCTTGTGTCGCCTCTCAGCACACTATCACTTACCCCTTGTGTCCTCTCAGCACACTATCACTTACCCCTTGTGTCGTCTCTCAGCACACTTTCACTTACCCCTTGTGTCGCCTCTCAGCACACTATCACTTACCCCTTGTGTCGCCTCTCAGCACACTATCACTTACCCCTTGTGTCGCCTCTCAGCACACTATCACTTACCCCTTGTGTCGCCTCTCAGCACACTATCACTTACCCCTTGTGTCGCCTCTCAGCACACTTACCCCTTGTGTCGCCTCTCAGCACACTATCACTTACCCCTTGTGTCGCCTCTCAGCACACTATCACTTACCCCTTGTGTCGCCTCTCAGCACACTATCACTTACCCCTTGTGCCGTCTCTCAGCACACCTTCATTCAATTTTTGTACAGTACGCATGCAGAGTCCCCTTTTTACACAGTGCCAGATACACAATTGTCCCACAGTGCCAGATACACAGTGCCCCACAGTGCCAGATACATATTGCCCCACAGTGTCAGATCCACAGTGCCAGATACATATTGCCCCACAGTGTCAGATCCACAGTGACAGATACAATGCCCCACAGTGCCAGATACAATATCCCACAGTAGAACAACAAGAATAAAAATAATTCAGCTCTAAAGATAAAAACATTCAATGTTTATTACACATAAATAGTGCTAGTCATATATATGACATGCATTTAGGAGTTATATATAAATATACTGTTGCAACAGGAAAAAAAAAATGTAAAAAACACCAATAGATGTGGGGCAAGGAGCAACACTGCTGAAAAATAAATGTTTCAGTAAAAACTGATCTGTTTAGCTGGGAGCAGAGGCAGAACTCTGGGAGGCAACGGAGTCATCTGCCGCCGGGCTCCTGCTCTGAAGGGGGGCACCTCTCCTCCCATTCTGTGACACCATTGAATTAAGTTAATTGATAGCTGTCGCTGTCTTGTCAGTGGCCGACTTCCTCACTGGTCTCTGCACCTTACAAATCACACCCTCTTTATTATACTGAATATACACATTTTACAAGTATCACACCCAGGATTAGAAACCACAACCTATTACACTGGAAGCAGACACCTTACTGATGAAGCTGTTTGCTCCTGTATAGGAAATGTGAGAATTTAACTATATGAAGATAATTCTCTGACAATTACACGTAACTTCATATAGTTAGAATTCTCATGTTTCCTCTACAGGAGCAAATAACTCCATCAGTAAAGTGTCTGCTGTTAGTGTAACATATCATGGGCTCTAATCCTGGGTATGACTGTTATAAAATGTGAGTGTGATTTAAAATAAAGGACAATTAAATGTATAAATACAGTATACTGTATACATTTTTTTCAGAACACTCCACACACACACACACACACACACACACACACACACACACACACACACACACACACACACACACACACACACACACACATACATATATTTATCTTAATATAGGAAATATGGGGGCACCAATATTTATCTTGTTTCTGGGCAACTGTGATGAACTTACGCCACTGGCTGGGAGAATTCATATGAAGGCCTGATTCCCAGGGAAATGTATTAAGCCAGAGATTACCAGTTCTATTTGAGTCCTCCAATAGGTTAGCACTCCTGTGTAGCAATGGAGATCCTCTCACTGGCTGTATTTTTCCATGATGGTACTCTGCTGCAGGGTGGACCGTGGCAAGGTCTTTCACAATGGCTTGTCAGAAAGTGTCCCAATAAGACCGCAGTTCCCAATCACTGGACAGCAGGCTTGTATCAAGGATTTAGGACTCCCACAGTGCCAGTTACATGCCCCACAGTGCCAGTTACATGCCCCACAGTGCCAGATACAATGCCCACAGTGCCAGATACATGCCCCACAGTGCCAGTTACATGCCGCACAGTGCCAGATACAATGCCCACAGTGCCAGTTACATGTCCCACAGTGCCAGATCCAATGCCCCATAGTGCCAGTTACAATGCCCCACAGTGCCAGTTACATGCCCACAGTGCCAGAAACAGTGCCCCACAGTGCCAGTTACATGCCCCACAGTGCCAGCTACAATGCCCCACAGTGCCAGCTACAATGCCCCACAGTGCCAGTTACATGCCCCATAGTGCCAGATACAGTGCCCCATAGTGCCAGTTACAATGCCCCACAATGCCAGTTACATGCCCCACAGTGCCAGATACAATGCCCCACAGTGCCAGATATAAGACCCCCCCCCCCGCGCGCTTACTTCAGTCAGGATTCCGTCAGTCACCACTGCTATCTGCTATGTGAGGGGAGGAGAGCGCAGCGCCTCTCCTGCCGCTCAACGCTCCAGGTCTCCGGCGGCGGCTATCTTAAATGTGGCGCCGATTCGTTAGCCAATCAGAGCTCGTGGAACGGCCAATCAGGAGCCGGTCCGCAAGCTCTGATTGGCCAACGCCGCCGGAGACCAGACAGAAACGCACATTGAGGGGCAGGAGAGACGCTGCGCTCTCCTCCCCTCACATTGCAGCAGGACGGGGCAGGTGGGCATGATGCCCTGACCGCCGCCGGCGCCCCCCTCTGCTGTGCCTGCCCAGGCGCCCAGGGCACGTGCCCCACTCGCCCTGCCTTAGTTACGCCTCTGGTAGCAGAGCTGTACAAACTGATTTTGTGCAGTCTCTGCGCAGCCCAGGACTGTGTGTCGCAGTCAGTGATCGCATCCAAAGACACAGCTGCCCTAACACCGGCGTCCATGCTCAGAGGGAGAAATTGCATCAGCGATAGGGTAGGTGTAATCTTCGATGTTGTGACTGATGGTACTACGATGGTGCGTGTCTGTATGTGTAGCGAGTCAGGGGGGCGTGTACTCACGACACACCTCCATTTCCATGGAGACGGGCAGGGGGGCGACCAGACCAGAGAGTCGGAAGCTGCGCTGCGAGCGGCCTTCCCGGCTCTCTCTGTGTGACAGGACTGGCCCATTAGCCCACCAGCCCTTCTATAAAATATATATGTCATTATCTCAGTAGGGGAACCAAAAATCTGGAATTTTGAGTTCTGGATAAGGGATACTCAACCTGCATATACATTTATATGGGTGGGTTTTTTAAAACCGATCTCAAAAAAATAAATCTGATTGTACAGTATGTTCTGCAGTGCGCTCATCTGAAGTTTACTGTGTCCCGCAATTATACTGTATACCGAAAGTGTAATACCGCTTTCAGATCGCAATGCTGGGTCCCTCCCAGGAATTGGAAACGAGTCCTTCCCGGGTGGGACCTGGCCCGACGCGGCAATATGCCTGGTTGGGTTGCCATCCAGGGGAGGGGCCAGAGCTGGCATTGGGGGCGGGTTCGGAGGTGCACTGCGAGATGACATAATCTCTGCGCCGCCTCTCCCTATGCAGTGAAAGGGTAAAGGGTCGCATGTACTCGTGTAACCCATTCAAACGGCGCCTGACCCGGTAATTACCTGGGAATAACCCTTCTTATAACCCGGGTTGAATCAGACGACCCAGGATTTCTGGCGTGACCCTTTCACACCGCACTGTGACCTGTGTCGAAAGAAAGAAAGGGGTGTTAGAAAGAATTCTTTATATAAACTGAATTTAGGGCAGAAAAAAATTGGGGTTTGTTGTAATTTACAACCCAAAGGGAAAAAGCGCGAGAGTCCCCCCCCCAACTCAATGCTATTACTATGACAAAAAAATAATGACGTTGATGCAATTTGAATACTTACTTTTCCAGAGTCCAGCATCAGGCGCTGCAATCGCGGTAAAAATTGCAGCTAAAATGGCTGCCACTTATGCGCAGTAGTTAAATCGGTCTCCGGAACATGGTGGGTGCCATGTTTCCGTAGACCTGCAAATTCCAGAGACTACTGCGCTGTGCAGTTGAGGGGGCTAACCCGGATTTGCATATGTGACTCCTCCTCCGTTGAAACGCCTCTGACCTGACCACTTATCAATGGCCCTCATTCCGAGTTGTTCGCTCGCAAGCCGATTTTAGCAGCATTGCACACGCTAAGCCGCCGCCTACTGGGAGTGAATCTTAGCTTCTTAAAATTGCGAACGAAAGATTCTCAATATTGCGAAAAAACTTCTCTGTGCAGTTTCTGAGTAGCTCGAGACTTACTCTGCCAGTGCAATCAGTTCAGTGCTTGTCGTTCCTGGTTTGACGTCACAAACACACCCAGCGTTCGCCCAGACACTCCTCCGTTTCTCCAGCCACTCCCGCGTTTTTCCCAGAAACTGTAGCGTTTTTTCCCACACGCCCATAAAACGGCCTGTTTCCGCCCAGTAACACCCACTTCCTGTCAATCACATTACGATCGCCTGAACGAAGAAAAAGCCGTGAGTAAAATACCTAACTTCATAGCAAATTTACTTGGCGCAGTCGCAGTGCGAAAATTGCGCATGCGCACTAAGCGGAAAATCGCTGCGATGCGATTAAATTTACCGAGCGAACAACTCGGAATGACCACCAATGTTCTGCAACCTTATTGCACATCTGCATCACACGCCCTATCAAATGACACCTGAACCATCACAATCGGTGTTCATGTGAGGAGAAATTGCTCTCAACAAAAATTGTGTAGCCAATAAAATATATAGGGGGAGAAGTATCAAGCCTTGGAGAGAGATAAAGTGGAGAAGTTGCCCAAGGCATCCAATTAGCATCTTACTGTCAACTATCTAGCACAGTATTTGCTTTAGACAACTACTCCACTTTATCTCTCTCCAAAAATTGATACATCTCTCCTATAGATTAATATGCAAATTAACATCTACTGTACAAGGATTGAAATACACGGGAAGTTTCTTGCACTGAATATACAGTAAATGTGTATTTTTTTTTAGTAGCTGAAATATAACATAATGACAATAAATGAATATAACAACTGTGAATAAAAGATGTAATTTGGGCAAATGCAGCAGTAATTATTGCTCTGTGATTCTACATGTAATAACACTGCAGCGTGTGTAGCGTGTGCTTCTATGTTTTCATTATGTCTCTTGTCAACATCACGTTTCTGTCACTGCTCTCTTATCGGAAATGATGTGAATGTGTTTCAGGTATTTTTATAATTATTCTCATTAAATGTTATTTATGAAACAGAAAACGCCTGGCTCCCTCAGCGAGACTGCCATTTCCACTTATTCTTACAAGAACGTGCCGGATGGAAGTGATGCACTGTGTATGGAGTTTCCATGTAATATTGTGGCTTCTATGGGTTGCAAACTGTTGCATGTTCTGGTGAGAGGAGTTGGCTGGGCCAGAACTTATCTTGTTTTGTGGGATGAGATGTTGAATTGAGATTTACTTTCTCTAACTTGAAGCTGCAGGAACTTTCCCTTAAGAGTACGTTTTCTAATGTCCTCAGATGTCACATATAGGAATATACTTTCAAAGTGGCCACAGACTGGTGTGCGTGGTGCCTGGGTGTGGTCACAGGTAAGTTGAGCGTATATGGTACCTTACAGCTGAGATGGCAGCTCCAGCAAATCTTCCCTCTCCCCTGACAATGACCCCACAAGCAGGGGCGGCTCCAGAGGGGGGGCTGCAGCTCAGTTCCAAATTCAAATAGAGGAGGCACGCCTACTGCCAGTCAGTCAGTTTGAAGTGGCAGTTGGTGACAGTTGGTGGCAGTTGGTGACAGCTGGTGGCAGTTGGTGACAGCTGGTGCGGCTCCTTTAGTTGAAATTTGAAGTGACCTGCAGACCCTCCTCAGGAGCCAGTAAAAAGAGACATTGTTTCCCCCAGCACCCTGAATGATAACAGTAACCAGATATAAATCCCACATAATATTGGAATTCAGAGATCTTTGTTACACATATTTGCGCAAATGTGTGAATAAGCCCCAAAGCCGCATCAAGGTGTCTCTGTATATTTGGGGTCCCTAGCGCTATATCTAGGTGCAGGGTGTGGCACCCCAAAACACCAGCATAAGCCAGAAAGCCCAGCGTAGCATACCAGTGAAAAAACTATAGTGTTAATAAATTAGTATTTAGGAAGCCGAAGCTATAGAGAAGGTGATACAAAAATGAAATGTAATTAAAATAGAGAAATAGTGTTAAAAAATTAATAAGTGAAAAGTGTTAATAGAATGTAAAGGTATGCCACACTAAAGCCATCCAGCTCAGCCAGTCCAGAGGCACCACACCTCACACCTCCATTACCCCAATCTGGGTCTAAGATTAACCAGCAAGGAGCCACATGATAATGGCTCCTTACTTAAATATATCTAAGCTAAGAGCTACCTACCTTGGAGCAACCCCATAATGCTCTATGTGTCATATCAGGACCTGCACCTCCTCCTAATGCAGGAACCTCTCTGCCCCTCACAACAGACATATATAATGGTAGATGCTCAATCAGCTTAATGATATCATTCAGGTGCTCGAAAGGGAGGGGTATTTCTAAGCAAGAATAAAAAAAAAGAGACATTGTTTCCCCCAGCACCCTGAATGATAACAGTAACCAGATATAAATCCCACATAATATTGGAATTCAGAGACCTTCGTTACACATATTTGCGCAAATGTGTGAATAAGCCCCAAAGCCACATCAAGGCGTCTCTGTATATTCCTCAGGAGCCGCCACTGTCCATAAGCGTTATTGGGATCTGTTCAGGATCACAGCAGTCGGGATTTTAGCTGGCACCGGGATACAATGACTATTCCGGTGTCGGGATCCCAACTGCTAGAATGCCAAATGATTATTACATGGGTCGCCGGAGTGGTAAGCTGGGGGAGGGGGGTGGGGGTAGGTATAAGCTGTGGGTAGGGTAGGTTATGGTTAGACACTACCGGCGAGGGTTAGGGTTTGGTTGCGGGGAGGGAAGGTTAGGTTTAGGCTGTGGGTAGGGTAGGTTATGGTTAGACACTACTGGGGAGAGTTGGGGTTAGGCTGCGGGGAGGGAAGGTTAGGTTTAGGCTGTGGGTAGAGTAGGTTATGGTTAGACACTACTGGGGAGGGTTAGGGTTAGGCTGCAGGGTGGGAAGGTTAGGTTTAGGCTGTGGGTAGGGTAGGTTATGTTTAGACACTACCGGGGAGGGTTAGGGTTAGGCTGCGGGGAGGGGAGGTTAGGTTTAGGCTGTGGGTAGGGTAAGTTATGGTTAGACACTACCGGGGAGGGTTAGGGTTAGGCTGCAGGGTGGGAAGGTTAGGTTTAGGCTGTGGGTAGGGTAGGTTATGGTTAGACACTACCGGGGAGGGTTACGGTTAGGCTGTGGGATGGTGGAGTGTTTAGGTTCAGGCTACGGGAAAGGAGGGTTAGGGTGGTTAGGAATGAAGGTTTAGTTAATTAGTTAGTTTCTTAGTTAATTAGTGTATGTTGCTTAGTTAATTAGTGTTTGTTGGGATTTACTCCAGGAGAGGGGCAGGCAGGTCAGCACAACAGGGAGGCATAACATTAAGCATAGATGGGCGGTGTGAGGGCATGGAGGTGCGCCCACGTCATCACATCCCCGACCATACATAGATTGCCAGCATTGTAAAGTAGGGGCAGGTTACTTTAGTTGCTTAGTTAATTAGTGCATGTTGGGATTTTAAACATTGGGATGACGCTGATGGTATTTTGACAGCCGACATCGCAAACATCAGGATCCCGTTACCAGCCTGTGTTATCCACCTGAGGCGGTGGCAGAGAGGTTAGCCCTGTTACACGTAAAGTGACATAAAGCACAGCATTGATAGTTACAATAAACAAGTAGAATTATTAATGGGGAGTTAGAGGATATAGGTCCAGGGTGCATCAATGTATGATGAAATAATGCTCACCATACATATAACAGGGACTTGTAGCACAAAATAATTTAGCAATTTCAACAGAGTAGTTTGCAATACAGTAGTGAATAGACAATGGACATTGGCCCTCATTCCGAGTTGATCGCTCGCTAGCTGCTTTTAGCAGCCGTGCAAACGCTATGCCGCCGCCATCTGGGAGTGTATCTTAGCTTAGCAGAAGTGCAAAAGGATCGCACAGCGGCTACAAAATAATTTTGTGCACCTTCAGAGTAGCTCCAGACCTACTCCTAGCTAGCGATCAATGCAGACTATTTAGTTCCTGTTTTGACGTCACGAACACGCCCTGCGTTCGGCCAGCCACGCCTCCGTTTCCCCAGCCACTCCTGCGTTTTTATCTGGTACGCCTGCGTTTTCCGCACACTCCCTGAAAATGGTCAGCTGACACCCAGAAACACCCACTTCCTGTCAATCACTCTGCGGTCAGCAGTGCGAATGAAAAAAGCTTCGCTAGACCTTGTGTGAAACTACATTGTTCGTTGTAAAAGTATGACGCACATTCGCATTGCGCCTCATACGCATGCGCAGAAGTGCAGATTTTTTGCCTGATCGCTGCGCTGCGAACGAAAGCAGCTAGCAATCAACTCGGAATGACCACCAATAACTCTTCTTTATCTTTGCTGCTGCAGCACCTCTTAGCTATAACTAGGGGAATTTCAGTTACTCAATTGACTCAGTACTGTATGCTATACTCTAAACACACAATATAGTAGTGAGGGGAGAGTTACAGTGAGTAGGGCGTGAGACAGGCTCCCAGCACTCAGACCAGTCCACATGTGTGTCTCCCCACGCACCACCGCACCTCACTAGTGTGTACATATGTCTGTGTATCAGTACACTATGGGGGGAATTCAGAGCTAATCGTAGATGTGCTAAATTTAGCACATCTACAACCAGATTCTCTGAGATGCTAGTCCGCCTCGCATGTCAGGCCCTAACCCCCCTGCACAGGTGCGAAAGCATCACACAGCGGCGAGACTTACACACCCAGGTGAGTAGCTCCCTGTCATGATTTGGGTCGCAGCGGCTGCGTGTGACCTCACGGAGATGCCGCGGCCCACCCCAGTACACCATGTGTGTATGTACATACTGTACGTCTGTGTATCAGTACACAAAGTGTGTGTGTGTGTGTGTGTGTGTGTGTGTGTGTGTGTGTGCAAGGCAGCCATCAGGGGGGGACTGTGGGGACTGGAGTCCCAGGCCCTTACAGAGAAGGGGGCCCCACCCCTGGCTCGTAGCGCATAAACCTGTAGAGCTGCACCAATCTGTGAATCAACAGGAGTCTGAGGTGCAGGGAGGACTTCTTACAACAAATCTTATCTGCAGATCAGCTCTCTGTAAACTGTACCTGTAGATCCGCAACACTCCACCTATATGTAACGTCACAGTGTATGACATCACATAGGATTTTTTGGAAGGGAGGGGTCCTGTCTATTTTGTCATTCCTGGGCCCCATAATTTCTAATGGCAGCCGTGTGTGTGTGTGTGTGTGTGTGTGTGTGTGTGTGTGTGTGTGTACTAGTATGCTATGTGTGCGTATCAGTACTGTGTGTGTGTATTGGTTTGCTACGTGTGTGTATCAGTACTTTATGTGTGTGTGTGTGTGTGTGTGTACTGGTATGCTGTGTGTGTGTATCAGTACGCTATGTGTGTGTGTATGTCGGTGTATTAATATGCTATGTGTATGTTTGTGTATCAGTACACTGTGTGTGTATCGTTACTCTATGTGTGTGTCTGTCTGTGTATCAGTATGCTATGTGTGTGTGTATCGGTACTGTGTGTGTGTATTGGTATGCTATGTGAGTGTATCAGTACTCTAACTTTATGTGTGTGTATGTGTGTCTGTGTATCAGTACGCTGTGTATGTATGTTTGTGCATCAGTACACTGTGTGTGTATCGGTTGTGTGTGTGTGTGTGTGTGTTTATGGTTGTGTATTGGTATGCTATGTACAGTTTGTGTATGAGTACTCTATGTGTGTGTTTTTGTGTGTTTTTGTGTGTGTATGTGTGTGTGTATTGGTATACTATGTGTGTGTATCAGTATGCTATGTGTGTGTCTGTGTATCAGTATGCTATATGTGTGGGTGTGTATGTTTGTGTATCAGTACACTGTGTGTATTGCTACTCTGTGTGTGTATGGCTGTGTATTGGTATGCTATGTACAGTTTGTGTATGAGTATTGCTGTGCGTATCAGAATTGTGTGTGTGTATTGGTATGCTATGTGTGTATGAATACTCTATGTGTGTGTGTGTGTGTGTGTGTGTGTGTGTGTGTGTGTGTGTGTGTTGGTATGCTATATGTGTATTAGTACTCTGTGTGTGTGTGTGTGTGTGTGTATTGGTATACTATATGTGTATTAGAACTCTATGTGTGTGTGTGTGTGTGTGTGTGTGTGTTTGTGTGTGTGTATGTGTATTGGTATGCTTTGCGTGTATGAGTAGTGTGTATGTGTTTGTGTGTGTGTGTATATTGGTATGCTATGAGTGTATGAGTACTGTGTGTGCATTGGTATGTTATGAGTGTATGAGTACTGTGTGTGTGTGTGTGTGTGTGTGTGTGTGTGTGTATTGGTTTGCTATGAGTGTATGAGTAATCTGTGTGTGTGTATTGGTTTGCTATGTGTGTATGAGTACTCTGTGTGTGTATTGGTATGCTATGTGTATATGAGTACTGTGTGTGTGTGTGTGTGTGTGTGTGTGTGTGTGTGTATTGGTATGTGTGTATGAGTACTCTGTGTGTGTATTGGTATGCTATGTGTGTATGCGTATTGTGTGTGTGTGTGTGTGTACTGGTATGCTATGTGTGTATGTATGAGTACTCTGTGTGTGTATTGGTATGCTATGTGTGTATGAGCACTGTGTGTGTGTGTGTGTGTGTGTGTGTGAGTGTATTGGTTTGCTATGTGTGTATGAGTACTCTGTGTGTATTGGTTTGCTATGTGTGTATGAGTACTGTGTGTGTGTGTGTGTGTGTGTGTGTGTGTGTTGGTATGCTATGTGTGTATGAGTACTCTGTGTGTGTATTGGTATGCTATGTGTGTATGAGTACTCTGTGTGTGTGTGTGTGTGTGTGAGTGTGTGTGTATTGGTATGTGTGTATGAGTACTCTGTGTGTGTATTGGTATGCTATGTGTGTATGTATGCGTATTGTGTGTGTGTGTGTGTGTGTGTGTGTGTGTGTGTGTACTGGTATGCTATGTATGTATGTATGTATGAGTACTCTGTGTGTGTATTGGTATGCTATGTGTGTATGAGCACTGTGTGTGTGTGTGTGTGTGTGTGTGTGTGTGTGTGTGTGTGTGTGTGTGTGTGTGTGTGTGTGTGAGTGTATTGGTTTGCTATGTGTGTATGAGTACTCTGTGTGTATTGGTTTGCTATGTGTGTATGAGTACTGTGTGTGTGTGTGTGTGTGTGTGTGTGTGTGTGTGTATTGGTATGCTATGTGTGTATGAGTACTCTGTGTGTGTATTGGTATGCTATGTGTGTATGAGTACTGTTTGTGTGTGTACTGGTATGCTATGTGTGTATGAGTACTCTGTGTGTGTATTGGTATGCTATGTGTGTACGAGCACTCTGTGTGTGTGTGTGTGTGTGTGTGTGTGAGTCTATTGGTTTGCTATGTGTGTATGAGTACTCTGTGTGTATTGGTTTGCTATGCGTGTATGAGTACTCTGTGTGTGCATGTATTGGTTTGCTATGTGTGTATGAGTACTCTGTGTGCATGTATTGGTTTGCTATGTGTGTATGAGTACTCTGTGTGCATGTATTGGTTTGCTATGTGTGTATGAGTACTCTGTGTGTATTGGTTTGCTATGTGTGTATGAGTACTCTGTGTGCATGTATTGGTTTGCTATGTGTGTATGAGTACTCTGTGTGTGAATACTGTGTCTCTGATGCACTACTCAGCACAGAGCTCCAGGTCTCTCTCGCGTGTTGGCTTTAATAAAACATTTCCCCGCCTTTGCTTTGCCCACTGAGATTGTGCTTTATGATTATTTATAAGAACTAACACAATTTTAATTTAATGAATTTTACAGTTTCATATCGATGCTGCACAAAATAAATAGTGTTCTTATGAGTCAGACAAATTGTGTTAGTTGTATGCAGGAACCGCCGGCTTCTCCCCTGAGATAGCTGCGCGCAGCAAAAATCTCAAAGAAATACAAAATAAATTACAGCCTTTGAAGATTCTCACAGTCAATCAACCAGCTGATAAAAGCACCCAAACATCTTGCCCTAAATAATCCCCCACTTTCATAAAAACACCGTCATTACCACAGATTGCTGCTCAAAATCAAGTGACGATCCGAACAATATCTGCATTGAGTAATAAATCGGCGCTGTCGCATGCATCCTGATTGCAGATCTCCTGAAACAAAAGATATTAACAGAAGGATTTTTTTTGTTTTTTTTTGTTTTGTCATTCTTATCATAGTAGAAAGTTACTTTTATAGCAATGTGACAACTTGGGTTTATGGTCTCGGGGACAGTTTGGCCATGTTTCTCAGTCCCACGCTGCTGCGACCGCTTACTGTCGTTTGATGCAGTTGCATCTGTGACTTTATGCTAACGCTAGTATCAGCCCCTCCCCGGATGTACAGGCGCGTGTCTGAATCGGGAAGGACTATGGCCTGCAATCTGTATAGTCACCTCCCTGTCATCGCCCAGGGACGCTCAGTACATTTTTAATACATCTCTGATACCACGCATCTCAATCGCAACTGCTTCTCTGTGTGTACACACCATGGGACACACTGGAGAATCGGGGGGAGTCATGCAAGACGGTGGAGAGCTGCGCTGCAGAGTCAAGGCAGAACGGTGCTTCCGTGCCGTGACATGGGAGAGCGGGCGTGGGATGCCGCAGCGGGGAACTGGACACCGCCAGTACTGTACTGATGCACGGACACCGTGGGCATCTTAAAGAAGTTGGACCCACTGAGTGGTGATGAGCACGGGCGTGAAGTAGCCCTGGAGAAGCTGAGTGTGTTACAGAGACTGTGGGGTAAATGTATGAAGCAGTTATAAGAGTAGAGAAGTGAGCCAATGGAGAAGTTGCCCATGGCAACCAATCAGCATTGACGTAACATTTATAATTTGCCCACTATACAATTGTACAGAGCAGCTGATTGATTGCCATGGGCAACTTTTCCACTGGCTCACTTCTCTACTCTTTTCACTGCTTCATGAATAGACCCCTCAATATCTCACTTTCTGGTATTTCCCCTTGTTCTGTCTCTTTGATTCTTTATAGAGGGGGTCATTCCGAGTTGATCGCTCACTAGCTAGTTTTAGCAGCCGTGCAAACGCTAAGCCACCGCCCACTGGGAGTGTATTTTAGCTTAGCAGAAGTGCGAACACACGTGCAGCCGAGCTCTGCAAAAACAGTTTGTGCAGTTTCTGAGTAGCTCTGAACTTACTCAGCGCTTGCGATCACTTCAGCCTATTCGTGACCAGATTTGATGTCATACACCCGCCCAGCGAATGTCCAGCCACGCCTGCGTTTTTTCAGACACGCCTGCGTTTTTGCAAACCCTCCCTGAAAACTGTCAGTTGACGCCCAGAAACGCCCCCTTCCTGTCAATCTTCTTGCGGCCGTCAGAGCGACTGAAAACTTCGCTAGAACCTGTGCAAAACCACTAATGGCTTTTTACCCGTACGTTGCACGTGCGCATTGCGGTGCATACGCATGCGCAGAAATGCAGATTTTTAGCCTGATCGCTCCGCTGCAAACAACGGCAGCTAGAGATCAACTCGGAATGACCCCCATAGTGTATTGTTTGTATGTATGTATTCACTGCAAATTTCCCGATGATGATGATGATAATAATAATAATAATAATAATAATTTATCATTATTACTATTTATTTAATTTTACTAATCATGGATTGTGAGCCCTACATGTACCTTTGCCGCCCCATCACCATGGTGTAGGGACATGCAAAATGAATGTATATTGCTATGTCGGATGGACATACTGTAGGTGAATTTAAACTCCTAAGTGGTGTGTTTTGTAAATCGCCCCAGCGGCAACAGAAAGCCCAGGTCACGCCAATTCCAGCGTTTGTGTTTCTAACCAATTTATTAGGTGCTGAGACATTTAAAACATTTTGTTTTCATTTTTGCAAAGAGCTTGCAGATATATTTTGGTAGCGGAAAGTCATCCCCCCTCTCTCTCGTGATGAATCGAGACATTACCGAGTGTACCTCACAGCTGTATCCAATCTCATCTAAAAGACATCAGCGCTCAGAGTAAAGGGGAAAGGGAAAATCCAGACAAGGGAATTGATTGAGAGAGCCATAGGACCTCTCTAAATGTGAGAGTATCAGCCAGACATTGATGAAATAGAGAAGAGATCACCCTGCCCTAGAAAATCACATGGAGCTGTTCATGGTGCTGAATGTCCTATGGCATCTGCAAGCAGTACTTAAGCCGTGGCAGGCTGTATATTTTCTACAGTAGCTGCAGACTCCGTACCCTGCAAGCACAAAACTGTAATAAGTTCAGCAAACAGCTAAGGCCCTCAGCTGACAATGCATCAGCGGCACAGTCTACTCTGTCCGAAAAACTGCTCACCGGAAAATAGGGACAATGCCGGCTGATCATTTTGCTGGCTCATGCAGAGTCGGGATTTATAGAGTCATAGAGCTGTTCTGAAGACTACCAACAGTTTCATTAGGTACTCGGTCAGCACAATGCAACTCTTAGTGGCCAATGAAAAGGTCACCGAGGAATCCAGGGCAGAAGAGAGCGGTTCTTTGTCACTACAGCAGACATGATATTTAAATCTAGAATATTGGGGGTCATTCCGAGTTGATCGCTCGCTAGCAGTTTTTAGCAGCCGTGCAAACGCTAAGCCGCCGCCCTCTGGGAGTGCATTTTAGCTTAGCAGAAGTGCGAACGAAAGGATCGCAGAGCGAGTACAATAATAAATTGTGCGGGTTTAGAGCAGCTCCAGATCTACTCAGCGCTTGCGATCACTTCAGACTGTTCAGTTCTGGATTTGACGTCACAAACACGCCCTGCGTTCGCCCAGCCACGCCTGCGTTTTTCCTGGCACGCCTGCGTTTTTTCGAACACTCCCTGAAAACGGTCAGTTGACACCCAGCAATGCCCCCTTCATGTCAATCAGTCTGCGGACAGCACTGCGACTGAAAAGCTTCGCTAGACCTTGTGTGAAACTACTTTGTCGTTGTGACAGTACATCGCACGAGCGCATTGCACCGCATGCGCAGAAGTACCGTTTTATTGCATCATCGCTGTACAGCGAACTTTTTTCAGTTAGCGATCAACTCGGAATGACCCCCATTATCCTACGGGAAGGTGGCAGAAATCACATCACCCATACAGTAAATACAGAGCAGCCAACAAATTAAAGCTTTAAAAACCAAAGGGCTAAAACGAATACAGTAGCTGGTTCTTTAATCTTTGTTTCTTTGAGCGAGTTAATGAAAAGTTCTGTTAAATGAATATTACTAAGTAGGAGGCATTTAAATGTCCTGATTCACTTTCATTTTAAATGAAACTAATGCTTTAAAAAGAAGAACGTCTTTTTGTATGTACTTGTTGTCACTGTGGAATACTTTATGTATGTAAATGGAATGCACTTAAACCATTGAACAAGAATGATACATTTCCACTTTACAGACAAGAAAAGGATAGATTTCTAATTCCTCAATTTTCTAATTAACATCTGTTAAAGGATCACTAGATGTAATTGATAGGATTCCCCCACGGGCTGTGAAATTATCCGGTGATGCTATAGTACAAATATTTTTTTGTCAAAATGTGCATCCATGAAAACTGTGTCCCTTAGTTACAAAACTTACTCACTGCCTTTCTGATCTAATTAATGAAATTAACTGCTGATAAGAAACATGCTATCACACTGACCTCTGACCCATGTCAGTGTCAATGATGTCACTACCAGAGTGTTCCACCAGAACTCACATCTACCATCTCCAACACTTCTCTTATTTACCATATTTACCCATTACGCATCACTTCATAATGACAACACTGACAACATCGCAACATTATGCACAGCCATAAATATATATACAATGTTGAAGAACGTAAAAAGGCACACAGGGCTGCACAGGCTACTGACACAAAGTAAAAAGGAAATAGTAAAGATAAAAAGAATAAAAGAGAATACAAAAGGTAATGTTAAAGATAATTTACATTACATTACATTCAAGGTAATGTTGAAGAAAGTGAGGATGGAAGAGGCAGACAGATTTGCAGGACAGTAGAAAGGGGAATACAAAAAGAGAAAAAGTGGGAAGGGTGCCAGATGGAGAAAGAGAAATGAACAGATGAGGGGGAAGAAAAAGATGGAGTTGGAGAGGGAGAGAGAAGAGAAAAATAGAGGGTGCACCGTGCACCGAAAAGAGAGAGAGAGAGGTGGAAATGGAGAGCAGGAGAGAGAAATGCAGAAAGTTGTGGGGACAACATCTAGTGTTACAGTATATAGAGGTATAGAGGTGTTGAAGGAGAAAGGTAGCTTAGAGAATGGTGCTGTATTCTCAGACAGAAGGTGGATCTTCATGTAACAGGACACAAAGTTATATCTAAAAGCAAATGGGCTACCACAATAAAGGCACCATAATTATTAGTCTGGACTGGTTATTGGATTTGATGCAAGTGGGAGATTGATGATTTGAGACTGGGAGAATTCCCCACACTTCATGTGCCATTTTAGAGTTAAATATTGTCCTCAGACAATGTTAGTCCTCAGACATTGTGCTCTACTGCTGTCTGTTGTATAATCTTGCAGTACATGACCCTCCTCTCTCAGATTATGCAATAGACAATGAGCATGTGCATTAGGGCTTTTGCTAACATCAAGTGACTCTAAGAGCACTGATAATGGGAGGAAGGTGAGGCAATAAATTAATCTCTTCACTTGTAAGTATAGCTTTACTTGGTGGATTTGAACTAATAACAGCCTTATTGTAGCTATTACATGACATAGGCTAGGTACTCAATCTGCAGGAGAGGTTGCTGCTATTTAATCTGCTTCAATATACAGTAATACCTTTAAAAAGTGTCCATTTTGAAATATCCAAAAACGTTATTTTAATGTAAGTGAAACCCATAATATAGATTTAATGTATTTATTTTTCAGTACAGTACATAATTACACGTCTGTGCCTACAATGGAAACATTTTTACAATATAAAGCATAGTGTTTTTTTGAGGTAAGTTTAATTTGAGCGCACAATACTCTCATGTGCTAATTGTCTTTTATTGTTACAGTAGGAAGTAAAGCAGGAGAGGGATCACCAGACTGTCTCTGTGCCTCTGCCGAGATGTCATGGTGGAACTATTTGGTGGTGTGCTGCTGACAGATGCAGTAGTTTGGGTCTCAGGCAGGAAAGCTATTCGTGCACATAAAGAGAGAACGGGCCTAATTCTGCATTGTAAGGTATTGACAGCTGCAGGGAAGTGCAGGGAAGCTGCTCTGCAATACTGCATGAATGATATCCAAATGCAGCAGGAGGCATCTGTAGTATACACATACCTCCCAACTGTCCTGATTTTCACAGGACTGTCCCACTGTCCCATCCGCGGGCTGCAGTGTCCGATGTCGGTCGCAGTTACTTGGCACTGCACATGCACAACTGGATGACTGCGCAGTGCGGCCTGGCCTGAATGTGGAAGTAAAGTGATTAAATAAGCATGCGCTTGCTGACTCATCAGCTGCCAAGATTGCCCAGGCAGAGGGTGGCTGCACGCAGGTAGTGGATGGCCTCAGGGAGACTTGCCCACTCTTCCTGGCAGATGTTCCACTGGAGTAGTTACTGTAAATATGCTTTATACAGACGGAGCCACGTTTATCTTGGCTTCTGTGCTGCACCTAGGGACACCATAAACCCTTCATCTATTGTTCTCAGCTGAGAAAACAATACATCATAAATCATTACAGCAGGGGATTAAGGGGGATATCCAATTAGCCCCGGTAATTTACTGGGGCTAATTGTCCCACCGGGGGCTAGCTAATTAGCCCTGATAAGCCGCGGCATGTGCCAGCTTATCGGGGATTTTGCTTCACCTGCCTCCAGCAGGCGTAGCAGAATCCCCAGAAACAGCCCCGTTTTCATCCGAAAACGGGGCTGTTTCACCCGAAAACACCCAGGTTTCACTGAATCTGTGTGTTTTCGGGAGAAGGTTTTTTTTTTTTTTTTACAGGCGATCCATCTGGATAGCCTGTAAAAAAAAATCGGTAAAACATCAGAAAAAAGTCAGAAAACTGCAGTTTTTCGGACCCGATGTTTTTCCGGGAATGCCTGGCTCAGCTAATCTACAGTAATTCCGGGTGAGCCGCTCTCATTCTCTTTCACAAACCTAGTGAAGCTACTGTCAACCAGATTTAAATTGAAACCACTAGTTCTTTTTAAATAATATAATAGTTTGTAATCATCAGTAAAGTAGATAAAAGGGAATACATGATACAATAAAACTATCCTTGGACTCACAGTACAAACAAATATTAATGTTACCAAATAAACTGTATCCGATTTTCCCAGTCAATTGTTCTATTTTTTTTTTTATCCCTTGATGCATCTAGGTGTTAAGACAATTTTCCCCAAGGGCTGAGACCCGGTATCACACAAAGATCTGAAAAGCAAATGGTTTTTTAATGGCATTTATCTGTATTGTGTGCAATTGTCTGTCACCTGCTGGGCAATGTGCTGTGAAAGGACAGTTAATGGTACAGAGACCTCAACACAGAGAGCCTAGATGCTAGTAGCTGGAAGCTGCGCCAATCCGCGCTGCAACATGCTCTCTGCTGTTTTATGTGGCTACCGAATATGCTCGCACATACTGTACAGTATGTATATGTATATATTACAGCAATTTTGCACCGAATCTTCCATTATGTCAGAGATTCCTAAATTTCGGAGACCTCTCCTTACGCAAATTGTCCACTTCTGCATTAGTGATGCAATTCAATGCCAGTCCATTTGCTGATCCTCTGAGCATGTGCAGGTGGTATCCCTCTCCCACCCATGTTTAAGTCCAAAGCGGGTACCTTTGAGGACTAGACTGGCATCTACCTTACTCCACCTTTATATAACTAAGGGGACCGACAAAAGATTGTTACATTTTCTGAGTAAAATAAATCCTTTAAAATCTATTCCATATGTTGTATAGATCAAACTGCACTTTCTTTAAATGTGTTGCTCACTGAGCGCTGCCATATTTTTTGGGAAAGTACAACCACATATCCCAAGTCTGAACAAAAAGGACTGTCCTCTTGCAATACCTTGTCACAGCATTTTATTTACAGTGCCCGATGTCCCTGTGTCTCATATTGGCCTTGGATGGATAGCGCTAATTATACCATATATGCTATTTGTTGGAACACTTGTGTCTACATACTGTACACCTATCCTCGGTATTCAGACTCCAGGTCGACAACAAAAAGGTCGACACACCTTAGGTCGACGCCAATTGGTCGACACACCTTAGGTCTACATGGACAAAAGGTCGACATGGACAAAAGGTCGACAGGAACAAGGTCGCCATGGAAAAATGTCGACATGAGTTTTTCACAATTTTTTTTTTTTTTGGAACTTTTTCATACTTAACGATCCACGTAGACTACGATTGGAACGGTAATCTGTGCCGAGCGAAGCGGAGTGGAGTGAAGGCACCATGCCCGAAGCATGGCGAGCGAAGCAAGCCATGCGAGGGGACGCGGTGCACTAATTGGGGTTCCCGGTCACTCTACGAGGAAAACAACACAAAAAAACCATAAAAAACTCATGTCAACCTTTTTCCATGTCGACCTTGTTCCTGTCAACCTTTTGTCCATGTCGACCTTTTGTCCATGTCGACCTAAGGTGTGTCGACCATTTGGCGTCGACGTAAGGTGTGTCGACCTTTTTGTTGTCGACCTGGAGTCCCAGACCCCTATCCTCAAGGCTGTTTTTGGTGCACCATCGACCAATAAACTGCACCATGCAGAATTAAAAAAATAAAAACGTGCTGGCATTACATTCAGCCAGAGGCATCACAAGGGAGGTGCGGGGGGAGGAACACTGCACCCGGCTGTCACCATTCCAGGGGATGACACCAAAAATGCCAGCTCCTCCACAGTGCCAGGGATCCAGGTGCTGCAGTGTAATATTCTCATGCAGCAACCAGCTCCTGTCAGTGAGGAGGAGCCGACAAGACATGCAGGTTCTCTTGGGGCAGCCCAGCATCTCAGAGAATTCTGGGCACGACCCCGGAGTGTTGTAAGCGGGGGCTCCCCATGAGGCCACGCCCCCTTACCGCTAGGCCATGCCCTAGTGTGTCTACAGCACCAGGTGTCACAGACATCGGTGCCACCACTGCATTCAGCTGCTGTGTGCGACTCCGACAACAACCTGTGTAAAAAGTCGTGCGTCTGTTACAATTGGGACGCATCATGAATTGCGCATCATAGCATTGTACTTAAACTGCAACCTTATACCAATCCATCTGTGACAGAAATACTAATCCGAAGTGCCCAGAACAGCGGGGGCTAAATGTAATGGCCTGCGAATTGCCGGAGGTTGGTTTTGCCGTGTAAATGATTGCCGCTTTAACAAAAAACGGGAGCACTTGCGCAAAGTCCTGCACCTCCGGCAACACACAGGCTATTGTACCCTGTGGCAGAGCGTCTAAGTCACGTCTAAGTCACGTCTTTGACTATATGGTGTAAAAAGGATAAGTGCATGAGGGACATATCTGTATATGCTGTAGATCAGTGGTTCTCAAACTCTGTCCTCAAGACCCCGCACAGGTCATGTTTTCCAGGTCACCTGGCAGCTGTACTGTGTACCACCAACTGTCACATTTTAAAAATCCACAGGTGACCTGGAAAACTTGAACTGCGTGGGGTTCCGAGGACTGAGTTTGAAATCCTGTGCTGTAGGAAAACATTGGGGGTCATTCTGACCCGTTCGCTCGCTGCGTTTTAACGCAGCAGAGCGAATGGGTCCCTGCTGCGCATGTGCCGGCGCCGTAGTGCGCCGGCACATGCCAGATGGCCGAAGGCCATAGCAGGGATGCGATCGCCTCTGCCTGATTGACAGGCAGAGGCAATCGCTGGGTGGGAGGGGGCGGAACGGCGGCGTTTGGCCGCCGTTTTGTGGGTTTGGTCCGGCCAACGCAGGCGTGGCCGGACCGAACGGGGGGCGGGCCGCAGCGGCTGCGTGACGTCACACGCAGCCGTTGCGGGCCGGGGAGTGATGAGTAGCTCCTGGCCAGCACGCTAAAGCTGCGCTGGCCGGGAGCTACTCTTGAAGTGCAAAGGCATCGCCGCTGTGCGATGCCTTTGCACTTCTGCGAGGGGTGGGGGCCGGACTGACATGCGGGGCGGACTAGCCCTGTGCTGGGCGCCCCCCCCGCATATCAGGGAAGAAGATCGTAGCTGTGCTAAATTTAGCACAGCTACGATCAACTCGGAATGACCCCCATTGTGCGTGAGCCGAGTCTGCATTACTGTCTGCAGCTGGGATATTTTAGAATATTGTTTTAGTATTTAGAGAGAGAAATTTGCCAATTTTTCCATCAAGCTCATCTCTCTGTACTGTGACAAACGTTTATAGCATTAATGGGAATATCTCTGTGATTCCCCGCTCACCGCCTCATTTCTGTGCTTTGGATAACTGCATTTATCTTGAACGATTTATCTGTACTGTTATGTTTATTTCCTTTCTGTTTAGCTCAGAATATTTCCTCTTATTTCTTAGATCCCAGAAGTAAGGAAACAAGGTGCAGATTTCATATGAAGCAAACTGAGTAATAAGCGCTGTCATCACTCGCGCCGGTCTCCATAGCCGGCGCCATTTATTCATTATACAAGTGGACATCATGTTGCTGATTTTATACTGTTTGCTTGATTGGTTGTGAGTTCTTTGCTAACTTAGCGGTTTATGTCATTATAAATCTGAGCGCGTCATGTTTGGTCTCTGCAGGGAACAGAGAGTGACAACTGCAAATACAGTAAGAGTGGCACGCAGCCGGTTTATCCTACGATGTGCTAATTGTTTTCCGGATCCCTGTTAACAGGTGAGTCTGGGGAAAGTAAATTGATCTGGATTGCAAAGTGGCAATCAGACATTCCAGCATTATGGTGTGCCAGTCACGTGACCACAACTCAAAAACTTAGTCCTTATTGGTAAACTCATAAGAATTGTTGTAACCAAAACCGTAATTAGGGGTGTGCCATGGCCCTCACTTCTGGCTAGCTTGGAAAGGCAACCTGCAGGAAGGATCGCATCCTTTAAATGCTCCAGTCGGGCAGCCTTACTGGTACCGCTGTACAAAGCCATCTGTGTGATGTCATTACATCATGCACGCAACATTGTGACATCAGAGGCATGTCTCCTGAATCTCAGCCATGGCTGCTCGTGCTCTGGACACTAATGTGAAAGAGCACCAATGAGGGAGAGCAATGTTTCGCAGCCAGCTGCTCCCAATGTGACTTATCATCTGCATTGGTACAAAGCAGAGTAAGGTGCCGATTGGGAGCAGCATACTCCTCCTCTGTACAGAGCAGCACATCCAATCAGAGGAAGAGGACGGAGTAAAGTGCACTCTCTCCCCTTCCCCCCGCACCGCAGAATTTTTGGGCTCCAGCTGCTCAGGCAAATGGGGGAGGTATGAAAAGCCATATGAGGAGGTCTGATGTGGGGATGTATGGTTGACATGTGGGGGAGGAGTAAAACTCGTGTGGTAGTCTGATGTACATGTGTAGATGGACTGATGGGCATGTGGGAGATATCCAGAAGCATGAGAAGAGGTATAATGGGCATGTAAGGTGGTCAAGATCATGTGGGGAGGCCATGGAGCATATGAGGAGGTATGATGGACATAAGAGGAGTCTAACAGACATGTGGGGAGGTCAGGGAGCATGTGTGGAGATTTGCTGGACATAGGAGTCTAACAGACGTGGGGAGGTCAGGCAGCAAGTGTGGAGGTCTGAGGAACATGAGGAGTCTAACAGACATGTGGGGAGGCCAGGGAGCATCTGTCGAGGTTTGCTGGACATAGGAGTCTAACAGACGTGGGAAGGTCAGGCAGCATGTGTGGAGGTCTGAGGAACATGAGGAGTCTAACAGACATGTGGGGAGGTCAGGGAGCATGTGTGGAGGTCTGATGGACATAAGAAAAGTCTAACATACATGTGGGAAGGTCTGGGAGCATGTGTGGAGGTTTGATGGACATAAAAGAAGTATAACAGACATGTTAGGAGGTCAGGGAGCATGTGTGGAGGTCTGATGGACATAAGAAAAGTCTAACAGACATGTGAGAAATTCTGGGAGCATGTGTGGAGGTTTGATGGACATAAAAGGAGTCAAACAGGCATGTGAGGAGGTCAGGGAGCATGTGTGGAGGTCTAATGGACATAAAAGGAGTCTAACAGGAATGTAGGGAAAGTCAGGGAGCAGTGTGGAGGTCTGATGGAAATGTAAGGTAAATGCAGGGAAGTCAATAGGGCGCATGGGGAGATCTGATGGGCATATGAGGAGTTGTGTTGGATATGCGAGAAGTATGAGGACTTGTGGAAAGATTAGGAAGTTCTGTATGTGGGGTGTGGTCTGATGGACATGTCAGAGCTCATGGAGCATGTGGAGATATCTGATAGGCACATAGACAGGTCTGATGATTTGTAGAGGTTTGGGTGTATGTATGAATGTCTGGTGGCATGTGTTGTGGTCTCATATAATGAATGGGGCATGCTGTGGGGTCTTATGGTCATACAAGGGACATGTGGCTAGATCCTGGGGGCATGAGGGGATATCTAAGGGGCATGAGGAAAGATCTGATGAGCATGTGATGGCCAAGGAGGAGGGGGGGGGGGATTGGTGGGGTTTTCAAGAGGTTTGAGATATCTACCACCAGGGGCAGTGTTGCAGAGGGGTGCGGCCGTCACAGGTCCCAGATATAAGGATGGGGGGGGGGGGGGGGGGGGGTCAGAGAGTAATGCACTCTAACTTTCACCCATGCATATTGTGCTTTAGTTCTGCTTGCTGTGTTCCATTTATCAAGAGCATCATAATGAGATTAAATCTGCATTGTATCAGCCTAGCAAAATGTAGACAATGAGAGCTTCACTAAGTAAATATTCAATCTTGTGATAAAAAGAAAGTTAACAAAATTACCATTTCTACAGCTCAACTTTAATAAATGGAGAACAGTCTCAGCGAAATGAGGAAAAAAAGCCAGAACTGCTGGTGTTATAGCAACGGCGCTTAAGAGAAAATTCAAAGGATTCAGTATCTGCGGAGAGCAGGGGAATAAAAAGAGCAATTTAGTGATCATTGAGGGGTGTCTGAGGATGGGAGCAATGATTAGTTATGTGCAAACAATTTGCTTGGAAATGTTAATGCGGATATTTTGAGTTTAGCAAATTGTGATTAGCCATCAAAAACGGATCCCAAAGGCGGGGGCTGCATAGCATCATCTGCACACACTCGTGTTTCTCCCAGACCTTTATCGTACGCCAAGCCCTGCCCGCTCCGATACAAATGAACTTCTAGCTCCCGTCTCCTGTCTCTGCCTTTTATATACAGTGTTTCACAGAACTCTGACAAAGCTAAACCTTTGAAAGTTATCTACAGTAAGTAATTCATGGACGGTGGATGAGCCCCACTTTTGTCCAACTTGCTGGATAAAGCTTAGATCCGTGGATCAACTGTTTTGATGAATGCACATACTGTAAGTACTTAGTTAAGTAGTCATTTTTATTATTTTCTAATACGGACCTGGGGGGAAATTTATCAAAGTTTGGAGAGTGATAAATTGGAGAGAGAGAGATACAGTATCAGCAAATCAGGTCCTAACTGCCATGTTACAGACTGTATTTAAAAAAAAGGACAACTAGGAGCTGATAGGTTGGTAATTTATCTATCTCTACTTTATCTCTCTCCCAGCTTTGATAAATCTCCCCTTGGTGACAGTATGGTTCTGAAGACACTGTGTCCTCCTGATCCTGATATACAATATGTCCTAATTCACTTAGGATTGCAATTGCGAAGATGTTTGCAGCAGCGTTGCGATTGCAATGGAAATGCAGGAGGAGGTGCATGCCACCTCCTGCCTCCATACCACCTCCTCTGTGCATTTGAATCTCAGATGAACATCGTGACCATTAGTTGTGATGTTCATCTGCGACGGCTTAATCTAGCTTGCTGTTGCCGGTGGCATTGCAACGCTGGCCACCCCCGCCCCCGTCCCTCCCTCCGAACGCCCTTTGCCTGTCACTCAGACTGAAGCGTTCGCATACCTGGACCCGTTCTGCACATGAAATTAAACTGGTGTATTAATGGCAACTTGTAGGGTGCAGTTCTCTGGTAGCAGATGTGTCATCTCCTGCTAGTATCACACTCTAGGGCAGGGGTTCTCAAACTCGGTCCTCAGGACCCCACACAGTGCATGTTTTGCAGGTAACCCAGCAGGAGCACAGGTGTAGTAATTACTCACTGACACATTTTAAAAGGTCCACAGGTGGAGTTAATTATTTCACTTGTGATTCTGTGAGGAGACCTGCAAAACATGCACCGTGTGGGGTCCTGAGGACCGAGTTTGAGAACCTGTGCTCTAGGGTATCCTGATGCATCACTATTGTGATACCTGTAAGACCTGGATGTGTGCCCCGTCCAGCACAAGTGGAGGTGTTGCAAATACCAACCTATCGGATTCATGCTATCATTTATCTAGTACATTCTATAAAATAATACTGAGAACCTGATTGGTTGCTATGGTAAATTTCTCCACCTGTCCTCTTTGGAAGCTCTGTTACATCTCCCTGTATGGGGTATATCGAGCCACGAAACCATGCAGTAATGCCTGCGTGTGCATGCTTTAGAAACCGTTTAGTGTCGTTGCAATTTATGATAAGCTGAAGCTGAGCCTCTCTGAGCTGGGCCTCGATGGCACCATCCAATCAGCCATTCTGTTCCTAATAAGTGAGTGGTAATATTCTATGTAAGATAGGACCCCAGTAGCAGACACTTTGCACAATATGGCAGCGGCAGTAAGCAAGCAGATAAAACAGAAAGTTGCTGACCTGTTATATGTCTTCAATTTGTATTGCCCAGTATGCTCTACCTACAGGAATCAGGCAGTAGCAATTAAATACATACAGATAGAGCCATCGTTATCTTGGCCTTTAATAGGAGTAATTGAGACTGGCCAGTCGGATTTAATCCCCTGCTGTATTGTTCTCTCTGTATTGTATTGCAGCTGAGAACAATAGCTGAAAGGCTTATGCTAATAAACCATGGTGTACCTAGGCGCAGCAGAGAAGCCAAGATGATCGTGTCTCCATCTGTAGATCACAACCCAGGTATCAGCATTATGCGTACTTGCCTACTTTTGAAAAAAA
This sequence comes from Pseudophryne corroboree, assembly GCF_028390025.1. Classification (NCBI taxonomy): domain Eukaryota; kingdom Metazoa; phylum Chordata; class Amphibia; order Anura; family Myobatrachidae; genus Pseudophryne; species Pseudophryne corroboree. Next base: position 792,900,927 of record NC_086446.1, on the reverse strand, counting down.
GCATTTCAGGGAGATAGACTATTGTTGAATACTTTTGCCATAGATGGGGGAACCAGAACAATCAATTATGCACAAGATATAAATATATATATATATATATATATACATTATTATTATTATTTTTTGGTGACAATGTGCTGGGACATTGAGCTTAGCTCTGACCCCGACACTCCCCAGAAGCTTGGTCCCTGGGCTTTCATTGACCCATAACTTAATGAATTGTAAAGCAGGGGCGACTGTCAGTGGGTGAAACCTTGCAGATGGTTTCACACCATCGAGGTTACCCATCAATGGTACTATCGATCAGTGACGTGCGGTGAGGTCACTGGTTGGGGAGGCACTGGCAGCTAACAAGCCCCCCCCCCCCCCCACGAGAAAAAAAAAAAGGTGTATTCCCCCGATACATCAATAAAACCAGCACTAGGCAGAACCAGCCAGGGGGAGTAATGCCATAGCAGGGGAGACAGTGTGGGGTCCCCCTGCCATAACATGAATCATCCCCCCAGCCAGTCAGCCCAGGGTTGGAATTCCTCGGAAAGTGGGAACCCCAAAAAATAAAAATGGGGTCCCCCCTCCCGAGCAATAACCAGCACTGGGCTGATAGCCCAGAGCTATGCCCCGCACCCCTGGTGGCGGTGGGTGCGGGGTTCATTGTGTTAATATTGTTCTTTACAGGTGGCCTACAGGTCCCAGCAAGCTTGCCCCAGCATGCTGGCACTTGGAGAACCACAAGTGCCAGCATGCCCGGACATAAAGGGCCCGCTGGCACCTGTAGTCCACCTGCAAAGAATAGTAATATTGTTCTTTACAGGTGGCCTACAGGTCCCAGCAAGCCTGCCCCAGCATGCTGGCACTTGGAGAACCACAAGTGCCAGCATGCCCGGACATAAAGGGCCCGCTGGCACCTGTAGTCCACCTGTAAAGAAAATATTAAAATAAAACACCACACGGTCTTAAAAATAAGTTTTATTAAACTGGATCTTCACCTGGGGGCGGCGGCCTTTAAGCTCTTTTGCGTGGCCGCCGCCTTCCCAGGGCTTCCTGCGTCTTCACCTGGGGGGGCGCCACCTCCCCAGGGCTTCCAGTGTCTTCACCTGGTGGGCGGCGGCTGCTAAGCTCTTTTGCATAGCCGCCGCCCATCCAGGACTTCCGGCGTCTTCTTTCTTCAGGAGCTCTTCACAGCTCCTCCTCCGCCGTCGGACTGACGCTCCTCTGTCTCGCGCTGACTTATATAAGTCAGCCGGAGGGGGCGGGGCGATGACGCGGCGAGCCGTGATTGGCTCGTGGCGGCCATCTTGAATTTCAAAAATGACGCTGAGGCGCCATTTTTGAAACTGGTACCGCTCCGCTGCCAAACTCTGCAGGCTAAAGGTAAACCTCCGCCGCCCGCACCGCCGCCGCAACCCGCCGCCCGCTCCACCGCCGCCCGCACCACCGCCGCATCCCGCCGCCCGCACCACCGCCGCATCCCGCCGCCCGCACCACTGCCGCATCCAGCCGCCCACACAGTGATTGACAGCGGATCCAGTGACGGATCCGCTGGCCAATCACTGTGGCCTCACTGACAGGGACGTGCTTTCATAGGTTGAAAGCACGTCCCTGTATGAAAGCGGCACCTCTAATGGTGCCGCTTTCCCATATATTTTCAATGGGCTTTTACTGCCCATGGCTAGTCCCCGCCCGTGCCCGCCCCCCGCTCCCATACCTTTCCCCAGAGACAACGGGAGGCACCACGATCGGTGCCTCCCAAACACATAAGGAGGGGAGCAATGATAAGAATAATATTAAGAGGATACATATGACACAGAATATGTGTCATATGCATCTTCTTTGTATTATCTTAATCATTAATGACAGGGGAGGCACTGCCTCCCCTGACTGCACGTCCCTGCTATCGATTGTGACCATCAATGGGTAACCCACCAATGGCCATCCTTATATGAAGTAACAGCTATCAGCACAGATGTGCGCTGCTACATCTGAGAGGAGTGTCATAAAATGACTTACATCCAAATGTAAATGAGCCCCAAAGTTAGTAAGATCTATTTGTTGAAGAAAAGACACTGATATTTTGCAGGATTTGTTTATGTATTGTGTTTTACAGGAGGTTCCATATAGTGTAAGTGGCCATGAGAAACCTTATTTAAAATGTATGTAGCCATAGGGATCATTCTGCCTTATAACCAATGCAGGGAAATGGCACAGAATGATTCCAAGTGAAGGTATATATCTCTGATTTATTTTTTTACCTCAAGAATGTAACAGCTATATAATGGGGATGAGGTGTAATCAGGGAGATTGCTGGACTATTCAGGGAGTCAGGGAGATTGCTGGACTATTCAGGGAGTCAGGGAGATTGCTGGACTATTCAGGGAGTCAGGGAGATCGCTTCTATTTCAGGGAGTCTCCTGCAGAATGAGGGAGGGTAGGCAACTATGTCATTGTGTGGACAAATGCAAAAGCTTGTCAGGTTCAGTCCAGGTTGCAGAATCCAAGTTATCCAGCAAAGCATGGAAGGGAACTGGCAAAAAGCAGATCAAATTCAATCCAGGGATCAAATATATATATTTTTTAAATCCAAGAATCTCACTGCCCCAGCAAATGCTTCTGGATAACCAGGCCCAGGAAATCAGTTCTTGTGGCTGTGATATAATAAGGCTTTAAGAAATTATATTTTATGGGGGGGGGGCGCGGCACCACATAATTTGCTATATACAGTACCAGCGGCAGTGGTGCAAGTAGAATTTTTTTTCTTAGTGGTACTGATAATTACATATGGGCGTGGTCATGTGTCATGAGTGGGAGTGGTCACACAAAACTAGGGGAGTGGCTACATGACATTATGGGCATGGCCACATTATGCCACACACCATAATGCCCCTTACACATTATGCCAAACACCGTAATGCCAATTACACATTATGCCGCACACCATAATGCCCATTACACATTATGCCAAACACCGTAATGCCAATTACACATTATGCCACACATCGTAATGCCCATTACACATTATTCCACACACCATAATGCCCATTACACATTATGCCACACACCGTAATGCCCCTTACACATTATTCCACACACCATAATGCCCCTTACACATTATGCCAAACAATGTAATGCCAATTACACATTATGCCACAACATAATGCCCATTACACATTATGCCACACACCATAATGCCCATTACACATTATGCCAAACACCCTAATTCCGATTACACATTATGCCACACACGTAATGCCTATTACATATTATGCCACACACAATTATGCCACTGACACCATTTTATGTCCCACACAAAAATGCCCCAGTGGTTGGCTGGTGGTACTGAGTACCACCACCATATTTCTTAATGGTACTCCGTACCACCCCATACCACCCTACTTTCAGCACTGACCAGCGGCTTATCAAGAGAGGAGGGGACCCGTGTGCAGTCTCCCTCCTCTCCCATAGCCGGCAGTGCTCTGAGCGCTAGAGACTCTGGCACAATGCCTGAGTGTATAGCACATGCGCAGGTCTCCAAAAAAATTGCGCGGTGGACATTTTTTCGGAGACCTGCGCATGCGCTGTATACTCTGGCACTGGAATTATCTACTGTCGGGGGACTTTATACTTCTTTTTTTGCCAAAAATGCATCTTATTTGTGACTAGGACGCACGAGGAGACTACGCTGATTAATGTGATATATGACACTTGTATATTGTGTGCGACTGAGTCTGTTCAGGAAGTGCTACAATGCAGCTGCAGCAGCTTTTTTCAAATACATGTTCCACTGTGCTCCTTATACAGACTCAGTCACACGCAATATACAAGTTGCCGCATATCACATTAAGCAACAGAGTCTCCTTGTGCATCCTAGTCACATTGTGTTGCGAATAAAACGCATTTTTTGGCAAAAAAGATGCCCAACCTTAGCAGAGCTGCACAGAGCCTGGCTGCCAACTCACGAGAGCCATCCCACGCTGCATGGCATATTGCAGCTAGATGCATCTGTATGTGCTTTAAACACTGCAACTCGAATATAAACATCAGGAGAACACGTAGAGGTGCGGCTGGACAGCTTCAGTAGTAAAAGTCACATTTTAACCATTGCACAAATTGTAAGTCCAATACTCCAATTAAGGTGGTCATTCCGAGTTGATCGCTCGCTAGCAGTTTTTAGCAGCCGTGCAAACACTAAGCCGCCTCCCACTGGGAGTGTATTTTAGCTTAGCAGAAGTGCGAACGAAAAGATCGCAGAGCGGCTACAAAGTTTTTTTGTGCAGTTGCTGAGTAGCTCAAAACCTACTCAGCGCTTGCGATCACTTCAGACTATTCAGTTCCTGTTTTGACGTCACAAACACGCCCTGCGTTCGCCCAGCCACGCCTGCATTTTTCCTGGCACGCCTGCGTTTTTCTGAACACTCCCTGAAAATGGCCAGTTGACACCCAGAAACGCCCTCTTCATGTCAATCGCTCTGCAGCCAGCAGTGCGACTGAAATGCATGGCTAGACCTTGTGTGAAACTACATCGTCATTGTAATAGTACGTCGCACGTGTGCATTGTGCCGCATGCGCAGAAGTCCCTTTTTTTGCCTCATCGCTGCAAAGCGAACGAATGCAGCTAGCGATCAACTCGGAATGACCCCCTAAGTTTATTTGAGAAAGGGTCACATTTCCCTATTTGTACGCAGTTTAATAATTCAGTGTAGTGTCAAATACACAGCAGAGAGGATGGGGGGGGGAGTTTCATGGTAATATCGACGCAGTATGGAGTTACGGGGCTAAATTATGTGAATCGCGCCATTTTAGCCCTGCCTTCTCCCCGCAGACACGCTAACCGCTGCATTTTTCCTGTGGCGTGGGCGAGGCCAAATGACGTGATAGCCCAGCCAGGGCCGGTGCAAGGTCTAGGTGCACCCTAGGCAAAGCTTCAGCCTAGCGCCCCCTAACCTGCAAACCTCACACCCTCTCGGAGGGGATATGCAGGTGGCTACTAGGTGGTCAGGGGTGAATTGCATCATTATATATATACACAGAGAAAAGGGACAACACTCAGTAGACACTGCATCTGCATATAGGGTCTGATGGGGATATTTAATTGTAGAAATCGGCATGGGTTACTTACCTGAAAGTTGTTTCCTTGTTTTCCCTCGTAATTGGCATGGCTCCTCTTACAGGTGGCAGCAGCATTACAGCCATATATAATGGTAGATGCTCAATCAGCTTAATGCAGTGGTTTCCAAACTTTTTTGAATCACGGCACCCTAGAATATCAGAATTTTTTTCACGGCACCCCTAGTCCAAAAATTTCTTATTTAGAAAGAAATATTACATTAAGTAGATGGCGTCAGTTATGTGGTGAGGGACAAGATCTGCTTCTGTTTTGCCACATATTTTATGACTGGCAGCCACCAGCACTGGTTTTGCCTATTATATTGACCATGAATAATTTGAATTGGTCCTGGACCACCAACCCAGGGCACCCCTGCAAGTGTCCCGAGGCACCCCAGGGAGCCACGGCACACAGTTTGGGAACCTCTGGCTTAATGATATCATTCAGGTGCTCGAAAGGGAGGGGTATTTCTAAGCAAGAAAAAAAGAGAGACATTGTTTCCTCCAGCACCCTGAATGATAACAGTAACCAGATATAAATCCCACATAATATTAGAATTCAGAGATCTTTGTTACACATATTTGCGCAAATGTGTGAATAAGCCCCAAAGCCGCATCAAGGCGTCTCTGTATATTTTGGGTCCCTAGCGCTATATCTAGGTGCAGGGTGTGGCACCCCAAAACACCAGCATAAGCCAGAAAGTAGCATACCAGTGAAAAACTATAGTGTTAATAAATTAGAATTTAGGAAGCCGAAGCTATAGAGAGGGTGATACAAACATGAAATGTAATTAAAATAGAGAAATAGTGTTAAAAAATTAATAAGTGAAAAGTGTTAATAGAATGTAAAGGTATGCCACACTAAGGCCATCCAGCTCAGCCAGTCCAGAGGCACCACACCCCACACCTCCATTACAGCGACACTGCTGGGAGGGGACATGTAGTCAGGTGCTGCTTCTTGCTGGAGAGCTGGGATCCATGGGCCTGAAGGAGGAGCCAGTGGCGCCGAGAGGGGGATGAGCGGGTACAAATGACCCAATACTAGGCTGCTTGAGGGGCCCAGGTCGGATCCCCCCCAGTACACCTGTAATGTTACTGGCATAGGAGGTGTCATCTTTTCAGTAATCTCTTTGGGAAGATGGTGCTGCACATAGAAAGCAAAGACTCTGGTACTGTGCCAGAATCTTTGTTCTCTAGTGGCCAGCGTCATGTTCCCAAATATCACTGGGAAGATGGTGCTGGCCGGAGAGGAGGGACCTGCTTCCTGGGCAAGTAAGGAAGGAAGCGGGTGCCCTCCCCCATGCCCCCCCCCCCTGTGCTATAATCGCTCCCCCCTGTGGAGCGCACAGCATATTTTTATATAAAAAATATAGTAATGGGTGTCAGAACGTCCCCTTTTTTAAGCCAGGCCCCCCCTTACAGGGGCCCAGTGTGACACTCAACGCCCCTGATCATGGCTATGACGAGCAGCCGTGGGGGCGCCCCTCTAGAGCCATAGTTACATCCGCCTCCTATGTGCCTTCACTTGACTTGATGTTACACGTGTCAGCACAGAGGAAGGGCTGAGGCACTATGTGGTACAGCCTGATAGCGGCAGCTGAACCTGATTAGACCCGCAGCAGCAGCCAGCGCAATGTAATAGGAGGAGGCCGCATACAGAGACATATTTCAGTTTTTTGCTACATGAATTCAGTGGTGCCCTCCAGGGGACGGCGCCCCTAGGCAGCCGCCTAAAGCTGCCTAATGGTAGAGCCAGCCCTGAGCCCAGCCGTCCCTGAAGTGTCCAGCGATGTTTTCTCTCCGAAGAGAAGACAACAAAAGTTGGCAAGCGTGGACTTAGGTATGTTGGAGCTATCACAATCCTGCAACTGGAAAGAACGCTTTAACGGCCTAAACTCTATGGAATAATACAGGTCTGTTACTTTAGGTTACTTGTTCATATTCTTTCACTGGAAAACATGGGCAGGTAAAGTTCCAGACCCATCAGCGGAATGAGCCCCTCTCTGTTGCTTTACACACAATACATCTTCATAATCAGAAACTCATTCAGAGACAATCTGCAGTCACTGGTGGAACTCCCGCTCGCAGTCTGCAATATTCTTTATCTGATTTCACTCTGTAAAATTGTTGTTGTCTCTGACTGCAGGAAGCAAATTCAATAATTCAGCCCGGTTTAAGCGGCGCACATCATCTCGGTAATAGTTTCCAGCCATCCTCCTGGAGTGAGTTTATTAATGATCTCATCAGCATTCACGGGAGCAGTATTCCCTTCCCTCACACGCGCTCCTTTACCCGGGATATCTGCGCTTTTACAGATAACACTTGTAAGTTGTTACAAAACGAGAACTGCAAATCAATATTTGCTTGTGTCCCTTTGCATTACGCTCAGGATGCTGTGTAATAAGCCGAGATTCCGAGGATCTGAATATTGCAGACGCCTTTAACAACCTACCGCTGAGGTGGCGCCCTCACCCCTTCAGGGGGGCGTCACACGGGTTCTTTCTCTAACCAAAAATTCTCTAAGGTTGTCTTATTTCATGCAATGCAACATTCTATGGGAAACTCTCTCTCACTGGGGGTCATCTCGAGTTGTTCGCTCGCTGGCAGATTTTAGCAGCAGTGCACACGCTAGGCCGCCGCCCTCTGGGAGTGTATCTTAGCTTAGCAGAATTGCGAACGAAAGATTAGCAGAATTGCGAATAGAAAATTCTTAGCAGTTTCTGAGTAGCTCGAGACTTACTCCTACGCTGCGATCAGCTCAGCCCGTTTCGTTCCTGGTTTGACGTCACAAACACACCCTGCGTTTGGCCAGCCACTCCCCCGTTTCTCCAGACACTTCCGCGTTTTATCCTGGCACGCCTGCGTTTTTCTGCACATTCCCAGAAAACGGCCAGTTTCCGCCCAGAAACACCCACTTCCTGTCAAACACACTCCGATCACTTCAATGATGGAAATTCTTCGTTCGGACGTGAGTAAATCTACTAAGTTTTGAGCTAAAATGCTTAGCGCATGCGCACTGCGTACCATGCGCATGCGCATTTTCACCTTAATCGCTCCGTTGCGAAAATCACCAACGAGCGAACAACTCGGATTGACCCCCACTGTCCAGTTTTTACCTTTGAAAACTATTTTTTTTCTACATTGAATTAAAATATGTTCATTATTATTGCACGGTGGAGTCACATGATTATGACCACCTCCTACATGTGACGTAGACAGCGCGTAGCCCATGAAGTGCGTCACATGTCATGCACTGGCTTGTCGGGCATATAAGGTGTGCAATAGGCCGTCTGCGCACATATCACTCATTGCTGTAATGGGTAAAAGGGGCGATTTATGTGATTTGCAAAAGGGATGATTATCGGCTTTCGGGCCATTTCTGAAACAGCGCAGTCTGTAAATGGTTTGCATGCTGCTGCGGTGAAGGTGCACCGTGACTGGACAGATGGCACCTTTGCGAAAAACCGATGTGGAAACTGCGGAGCACCACGTACCATTGATATGAGAGGGGAACCTCGGCTACGATGGTGCGTGAGGGCCGGCCGACATGCTACAGGGGAGCAGCTCACCATCAAAGTAAACCGGGGGGCTACCAGACGTGTCAGCCTGTCAGACTGTCAGCCTGTCAGATAGTTCAGCCTGTCTAGCTGCTGTCCGTGCCACACACGGCGGTCACTCTGGCTATTAGCTGGTGGTCATAATCATGTGACTCCACCGTGTATTATTATTTCTAGTGTTCCTAATAACAATTATTGTTGCAAAAATCCAGCTACAGTATGATAAAACCTTTATTAATGTGATCTGAACCAGGATACATCCTATTTATGTTTTAAGAACCAGAAACAATGACTAATATTCATGAGGCATGGTTTATAGTAAAATAGGTACTGTCTCCAATTGCAGTGATAGGCTACACTGTTGTCATGACAACTGGCTCAGCTTACAACATGGCTGCCTATACTAGATGAAGGTGATGTTGGAAATATGTGTGTGCAAGTGTTGATATTGCAGAGTTAAATAGGCACACACCAGCAGATGACGGGAACTATGAACATCCCAGTTACTTAACTAGTGGTATTGGTTTATTGGAAGATAGCAGGTACAGCCGTACTCACTGTTACATGTACACTGGCGATGGAACAGGGTGTGAGGGGAGTGGGGTTTCAAACAGCTCACCGGCCGGTGAGTGTATGTAGCTTGCAGGTGGCAGTGCAGGCACACTGGAAAATGATGTGGATTGCAGGTAATCGCAGGTCTCTCTGGAGGTAAGTAGGAGACTTCTGTCTCCCACTATGTCACTCTACACAGTCTCATACAGTCTCTAGAAGGCAACCGCACATACTAATATCTTGGTGGCCATCTTGGGATAGGGCATGAAGCCTACCTAGAGGACAGGAAGCCTGGAATCTGCTCAGTAGAGTACTTCTCTTTCAACAGTGTGACAGTGACATACCCACCTTACATGTAAGGGAATCCTGGGTCATGTATTCTCCGACATAAAATGAAGATTGGTGAAAGTACAGCACCCTATGTGGCGGAGGTATACTTATCTCAAACTGACTTTTAGTTCACAATGTGAAAACAGGTTCTCTTACGTCAGATATCAGCATATATGTGAGAAATAGAAAAGAAATTCCAACATAGCGTAATACTGTTTCAACTGTTGGATTTGTATAGCAATTTAATAAAGTGTAGGTACTTTCAAGTGTATCCATAGCATACATTTAATAAAATGGAGGCTTTACCGGACTGATATATAATCTAGGCATGTAGAATACAGGTCCCGAGTGTTGACTTCAATACTTTCAAGGTCACTTGAACATGTGGAAAAGGAAATTAATATCGCACATAGTGTAATCACATTTACACAATTTATTACACAGATACTGGTTACATAAAAACAAATTCAGTAAGGTATATAGTGGAGGCGTTACCAGATCGCAATCAAAGAAGAGCACGTAGATCTAAATGGAAGTACAGGTTCCGGATTTGCTGGACCTCCGCTAAGTTACTGAATACGAAATTCCGCGCTTTATCCACTCCTACCATCAATTCACCTGTCACAGCCCAACGCGTATCGAGCAAATGCTCTTTGTCAGGGCAATGTGACAGTGGGATTCCTAAACAGAGCTATATAGTATGGAGGTAAAGTGCTTCCTGGTCAAAGGTCATGCATCAATTAACACAATAAATCTAATTCATAAGTCACATTTAAAATCAGAAAATAAACATATGCTTGACTCTATTCCACTAGTGGACATTTAAGAAAATATGTAAAACAATATATGGGTGGCTTGTCTTTAAGTTGGATGAGTAATTTCTATAACCTCTAGCAATGGATAATGTTTTAGTAGCACATAAATCTTATAACAATCTCAAAAAGGAGTAAATCATTGTTATATCTTATAAAACCTCATAAAAACAACTTTGTACAGCCGTGGAACGCATACTACGGAACTTGGAGCACACTTGTGACGCACCCCGCCGGAAGTAACACACACTTCCGGCTACTGATTCCTAACTGAGTCGTTACAAGGGACTGTGGAACGCAAGACCTCATGGTCTGTACGCACTTGGAACTCACAGTTGTATGTTTCTAACCAGACGTATGAAATTATATTTTTTTTCCTGTATCTTTTACAAAAAGCTAAATAAAAATCTTCTCAAACGTCAAGAGATAAGGAGCCTTCATTCTGCTTCATAGACTTGGTAGATCATATATGTACGGCTGTGGAACGCATCTCCAGGAACTGGAATACACTTGGAACGCACCACGCCGGAAGTGACATTTACTTTCGGTCCCTCGAAATCCACTGTGTTAATGTAATTCACTCTTTCAATGTACTTCTCATATGGTTAAAATCACTAGTTTCAATGGGATTAATATCTTCATGATTCTGTATAATTAAAAACAAATTATGGTAAACAATTTACATAGATTTTTTTTATATCAATAAATATAGCCCATTATTTTGTGGTTTATATCTATGATTTTAGTATGAAAAGTGATACCCAAGAAATGGAAGGTGGATGAGAAAATAAGGTCGATGTGTTTCTATAGCGAGATATGGTATATGATATTTTTCTAAAAACCATTTAAGTTCTAAGGAACTTGGATGGAGATAAAGTCGACGGATGGAGATAAAGTCGACTGAGATAAAGGGGGTCATTCCAAGTTGATCGCTAACAGCTGTTGTTTGCAGCGCAGCGATCAGTGAAAAAAACGGCTAATCTGCGCATGCGTATGCAGTGCAATGTGCACACGTGACGTACGGATACAAAGTCCTTTGTGGCTTTGCACAGGTTCTAGCGAAGCTTTCAGTTGCACGGCACAATGCAAGAAGATTGACATGAAGTGGGCTTTTCTGGGTGTCAACTGACTTGGCTGGGCAAATGCTGGGCGGGTGTATGACGTGAAAAGCCAACCCACCAACGATAGAATCAACGCACACGAAGAATAACTACAGGGCTGGTCTTGTTTTGCACAAAAAGATTTTGCAGGCGCTCTGCTGCACAAGCATTCGCACTTCTGTAAAGCTAAAATACACTCCCAGTAGGCGGCGACAATGCGTTTGCACGGCTGCTAAAAACTGCTAGCGAGCGATCAACTCGGAAATGACCCCCAAAGTACCAGCTAGTCGGCTCCTAACTGCCATGTTACAGGCTGGGTTTGAAAAATGGCAGTTAGGAGCTGATTGGCTGGTACTTTACCTCCATCCAGTATATCCCCGCCCAAGGCTTAGTAAATAGACCACAAAGTCCCGATTCAATCCATTAGGCACTAGAGTCTTTGATTTGTGTACCCAACGCATTTCTGCTGTTGCCAACATTTGTTCTTTGTTTCTTTCCCTCCAGTTGCTTCTGATGTTGTCTACGGCCGGGAACATTTTGATTGTTGATGTTGAACAGATATGGACGTCCTTAAAGTTGTTAGATAAAGAATGCGTTACAAGTCCTTTTCTAATACTGCGCAAATGTTCACCAAGGCGTGTTTTCCATGCTCTACTTGTTCGTCCTGTATATATATTTTATATATATATATATATATATATATATATATAGTATTAAATAAATGACATTGCTCGAATGACAGTTCATAAAATGTTTCAAGTTATATTCATGTTCTCCCGCTCTAAATTTGGTGTATTTAGAAGTTGATGTTTTCACTTCTTTCCACGCTAAACATGTGCCGCACCAATGAAAACCTTTTGTTCTGACAGTACGTGTATTAGTGATTGGCAGTGCACGCCTTGCCAATTTATTTATCAGGTCGCCTTGCCAATTTATTTATCAGGTTTGGAGCTCTCCTATAAATGAAGCGTGGAGCATCAGGTATGGGTCGTTGGGTCGACACAACTTAGGTCGACAGCCATTAGGTCAACCACTATAGGTCGACATTCATTAGGTCGACAGGGTCACTAGGTCGACATGGTCATTAGATCGATATGTACTAGGTCGACATGAGTTTTTTTACTTTTTTTGGTGTCGTTTTTTCCGTAAAGTGATGGTGAACCCCAATTAGTGCACCATGTCCCCTCGCCATGCTTCGGGCAAGGTGCCTCACTCTGATACCGCTGCACTCGGCACAGGTTACCATTCCCAATTGTAGTCCACGTGGATCGTAAAGTATGAAAAAGTCCAATTTTTTTTTTCAAAATGTGAAAAACGCATGTCGTCCTTTTGACCTGTCGACCTAGTACATGACCTAATGACCATGTCAACCTCGTGACCCTGTCGACCTAATGCATATCGACCTATAGTGGTGTTGACCTAATGACCGTATCCCAGAGCATCTGAGACAGTGGCGGATTTAGCGGGGGGCGATTAGGGCGAACGCCCCCCCTACACATACCGGCGCCGGGATGGATGGCCAGGTCCCGCTGCATCGATCATCTGCACAGCCGCAGCCAGGCAGCACATCCAGCCATACAGTACTTCCGCCCGGCGCCAGGCCCTACGATCAGCTGCGGCAGCCGTAGCCAGCACTGTAGTGAAGCTTGGCTGCGGCTAGCCGGCTACCGCAGGTTCGCAGATGATCTGAGATACATTCCTTCCGGACTGGGTCCTTTTTCAATATGTGCCAGTGTTTTGTTTTTTTTAACAAGGTTTGTTTGTACCAATAGGCAAACCAAAGCAGTCATTTAGGGTGCCAAGGTTTGGGGGGTGCCCAAGCCACTGTGTTAGTGGCAAAGTGTCACTCATTGGGTGGTTTGTTTTGTGGTGCATCTGGTTAGCAAGGTGCTAGGAACGGCACCCTGCAGCCAGTATCGCTGTCGCAGTGCGGACCGAAGTGCCTTTTGGACACTCCAGGCAGGCATCTCTACAGCTGGCCGCAGTGTTCTGAGGATGCTCTGCACACAGATGTACTTCCTGGTGCTGGGACATGACATCATGTGCTCGGGGGGCAGGGCTAGCACAGTTTGCACTGCCACTCTGTTACGGTGCTGGCGGCAGTCCAAACACATAGACAGGTCCTCTAAGATTGGACATGGGCCAGGGTACTGAGAAGGCGAGATCTGGGGAGGCGTGGCTGTGCCACCTAAAAAATAATAAAATGGATTTCCCAGCAGCCAGGCATTTGTTCCCCTTAACAGCGGTGCAACAGGGAGTGTGTGTGTGTGTGTGTGTGTGGGGGGGGGGGCTTTCCTCCTAATTAGCTGACCCAAGCTGGCCCCTACAAACAACAGACAGAGAAGAGGGGTGCTTCCCCCCCTCCCTCCGGTATCCCCCAGCTCATTAAAAATTACCTGTGACTATCCCTGAACCTATCTGATAATAGAATTTCAGAGAAATTGGTCACATGCGTTTGCAAAGACATGTTTAGCTGCTGCCCATAGTTCAGGTATTGTTACAGGTAATTTTTAGTATGCTGGGGGGATACTGGGGTGGGGAGAAGCCCCCCCCCCTCTGTCTGCTGTTTTTGTGTGACCCCTCCCCCTTTCTAGCGCCTGATATAAAATGATCTCCAGGAATGATTGAGCAACTGCCACTGTTTGTCTGCATGTATGATAAGGCATTGAATGGGAGCAACATTTGGAAGGCTTGCTGTTCCTTGTAGCGCTAATGGCAGATCCTGGGGGTGGCTCCCAGGTAAGTTAGCCCTCTGTCTGGATGTGTTTTAGTATGAGCCTTTATCATGAGGCCTTACTGTAGACAAATCACATGGCCCTATGCGGGCACTGCTATTATGTAGTGTTAGGACTGCTGATATCGGAGAAGCCTTGACACGGCTCAGCAGCTACACATGTCTTTGCAAATGCAGGTAACCAATTTCTCTGAAATTCTATTATCAGATAGGTTCTGGTATTGTCACAGGTAAATGTTAGTGTGCTGGGGGGATACCAGGGTGTGGGGATGCCCCCTTTCTGTCTGCCTGCTGTTTTTCTGTGACCCCTCCCCATCTCCAGGAATGATTGAGCAACTGCCACTGTTTGTCTCCAAGCTGGCCCCTACAACAATCCCAGGGAATGGTAGATGTGCACAACATGTACAACTGGCGTATAGTTGCTTTAGCATTCCATCTGCGTTCCATTTTCTGCAGGGATTTGAAAGTGTATTATTTTTATTATTATTATTATTATTATCCTTTATTTATATGGCGCCACAAGGGTTCCACAGTGTCTAACAAAGCACATGAACAAATCAGAAGTTCAAGAAAAACAGCGTCTGCATCAGTGGACATGACACTGAAATAAGCATCAGGGTGACAGGAACTGAGGGTTAGGTGCCATTATAGGGAGTATGGCGTAGAAAACGGTTCTGGTATGAATGGTCGACCATGTTATGGTCGACAGTCATTAGGTCGACCACTGTTGCGACATTGACATGGTCGACATGGACACATGGTCGACACATGAAATGGTCGACATGAGTTTTTAAAAAAAAATTGGGTGTCATTTTTTGCGTAAAGTGACCGGGAACCCCAATTAGTGCACCCCTCACATGGCTCGCTTCGCTCGGCACAGATTACCGTTCCAATCGTAGTCCACGTGGATCGTTAAGTATGGAAAAGTTCCCCAAAAGGAAAAAAGTTAAAAAACTCATGTCGACCTTTTCATGTGTCGACCATTTTCATGTGTCGACCATGTGTCCATGTCGACCATGTCAATGCCGACCAATAGTGGGCGTCCTAATGACTGTCGACCATAACATGGTCGACCATCTGAACGGACACCGTAGAAAACAGTCTAAGTAAGGGAAGGGATGAGGGGAGAGGGCCCTGCTCGTGAGAGCTTACATTCTAAAGGGAAGGAGCAGACAGACAGACAGTGAGCATGGAACAGTGGGTCAGGAGGGTTTGAATTCCCATTATGTGTACCGTAGAAACAGGCCCATAAAGGAAAAGTGGCATGGTTGCCCCTAGCAACCAGTTACAGCTACGATTGGGAAGTGAAATAAATAAAAATACAGAGACTAAATAAAAAAATATTAGATGTAAAACTAGCAGAATTATTTGGAACTTACTGCACCTAACGTTTGGTATTTCCTTTGTGCTTAAAGTTCATGTTTCCTAAATGTCCCAATATTTTATCATTTTGAACTTTTCATTGTTTGAAATATTAAAGTTAACTTACTTTTAAAGTTCATAGATTAATCTTTACTTCTTCCCTATTAGCCGGGAACCTCCAGATTTCAGGTTTGTCCTGGAGTTCAGAAGACAGTGGCAGAAATAATTTCATTACAGATGCAGATGGAATACACAAATGCTCTTTATATAATAGGCTATAAACAGTGCGTGTCATTTAGATTTATGGTTTTATTCTAAGCACAAACCAGGATGATTAATGAGATAAACACCGCCGTCCTGCGCACGGAGCGTTGTTGTGTTTTGAAGGGGAGGGGAGGGAGGCCACTAGATTCCAGATCTCCTGTACTATACCATCAGGCTGTACAGGAATTCATGAATCTTCTGACGATCAGGTCCGTGATTGGATAAACATAACCAGTGCCAGGCCAGAATATTTAAGGACCACAAAGATATGTAACAATCACTATACTCAGTAGAAATACAACGTATAGTGTAAAGTATACTCATATTTGCTAAGTAGTGATGTCATCGTTTGAGAGTGGTGAGCAGTGATGTCACTCCAGTAGAATATGGTAAAGTCACAGTCACTCCTGCCCAATATAGTATATCCACTCAATTGGAGAGTAGTGATGTCACTTTTGTAGAATACGATATGTAACTAGTGATGTCACTCCCGTTAGGTTTAATTTTTGTTGGGAGCGAAATAACCTACCAGTATATTTTTGGATTATGGGAGGAAAACGGACGCAAGCACGGGGAGAATCTAGGAACGGAACCCATGTGCTGTGAGGCAGTAACCGTTACACCATCCATGATGCAAAATGTACAATGCAGACCTGCATGCCTTCTGCACATATTACATTTGCTCTCCAAGTAAATCTACATCAGCAACTTCTCTTCCTCTCACCAATACTAGAGGTGATCCCACATATCATATGTCCTCTTATGACCTTTTCAGCCTGTCGACCTTTCGTACCGGTTGACCTCAACAACTAGTGACCTTTCACCTGTCGACATTTTGTATCTGTCAACCTAATGCATTTTGACCGTTCACTGTTGATCTAATAGCTGTCAACTTAAACATTGTCGTCCTATTATTCCGCACCCCATAAATGATTCCTAAACTGGGAGCTTCCAATTTCTGTGTCTTTTTCTGCAAATGAACCTGCGTATATATGTGAAATCCCCGCAATGACAAATATACCTGAGCGTCGGTCCTTCTTACGATATTTACTAATCCATTAATTACAATTCTGGTGAAAAAGTTACAACTCTTTTATCAATCGTTATATGGGGAATACAAACAAGTGTTATAATGTAAATGTATTCAGTTTGTGCATTTTTTATTTTTTTTAGAACTTTTTAGCTCAATAACATTTTTGAAAAAGTCCAGGATCAGATATCTATAGTTATTCTCCGAAACAATCCAATGCAACTTGGGGCTGCATAGGGTCATCCTGTAACTTGCATACACAATTATATTTAGAATATGCAAATAAACTTTACAAATGACACTGAACGTTAGCGCAATGATATTTACATCCGTCATATTGTGATACGCAGCCAGTGAGGCCCAAACCAGGAACAAATGAACGTTACACATCGCTTTCCATTATCATTTTCAGAAGCGTACTATGAGTATCCACCCATATTCTGAGTCCCACGGATCAATGTGACTGCAGCGCGCCCAGCCGGCCATCCACATGGGGTAACTGTCATCAGTTTTACTGGTGCTTACAACTACCCCATGCCAGGTACAAGTGCTATAACCAGGGGCGTACTGAAAGAGGAGAAGGCCTGTGCGCAGTCTCTAGCCAGCAGTCTTAAGTGTATCATGGCCACAGTGTTATCTATCACATATGCCCCCATGTACAATTCACACTCACTACACACAACACTAGGGGCATCACAGACAGAGATAGAGAGAGCAAGAGTGTGTGAGAGAGAAATAGGGAGGAGGGTAAAAGAAAGGAAGAGAATGAGCAGTTGATAGAGACAGAGGGGGTCATTCTGAGTTGTTCGCTCGTTGCCGATTTTCGCAAAGCAGCAATTAGGTAGAAAATGTGCATGCGCATGGTACGCATCGCGCATGCGCTTAGTAATTTAACACAAAATTTAGTAGATTTACACAAGGCAGACCGACGTTTTTTCATTGCTGGAGGGATCGTAGTGTGATTGACAGGAAGTGGGTGTTTCTGGGCGGAAACTGGCCGTTTTCAGGGAGTGTGCTAAAAAACGCAGGCGTGACAGGTAAAAACGCAGGAGTGGCTGCAGAAACGGGGGAGTGGCTGGCCGAACGCAGGGCGTGTTTGTGACGTCAAACCAGGAACTAAACGGACTGAGCTGATCGCAATCTAGGAGTAAGTCTCGAGCTACTCAGAAACTGCAGGGAATTATTTAGTAGCAGTTCTGCTAATCTTTCGTTCGCTATTCTGCTAACATAAGATACACTCCCAGAGGGCGGCGGCCTAGCGTGTGCAATGCTGCTAAAAGCAGCTAGCGAGCGATCAACTCGGAATGAGGGCCAGAGAGAGAAAGAGAGAGAAAGAGAATGGAAGAGAGATAACGATGTGTCCAATCACATCTGTACATGAACAGCCTTCTAGTCACTCCATGCCGTGTCTCGATAGCGCTGAGCATCTTTACGTGTGGCTTTCACATAACAATGTGAGTAGGACGCACAAGCAGCTTATGCTGATTAAAATGATATGTTGCATGCCTATATTCTGTGTGTGCCGTGGCTGTATCCGCATATGAAATGGTACGTTACAGTGTTTTACTAGAAAACAGCCACTGACACTGTAACATACCATTTCATATGCAGTTCTAGCAACAGTCGGACAGAGAATATAGGCATTCTGCATATCATTTTAATCAGCAGCACCTGCTTGTGCTTCATATTTGCATAATGATATGAATAAGACCCAATTTTGGCAAACAAAGACTTTTATTTATTATTACCAGTTATTTATATAGCGCACACATATTCTGCAGCGCTTTGCAGAGAATATCTGGCCATTCACATCGGTTCCTGCCCCAGTGGAGCTTACAATGTATATTCCCTATCACATGTACACAAGCACACTTTCATACTAGGGTTAATTTTTGTTGGGATCCAATTAACCTACCAGTATATTTTTGGATTGTGGGAGGAAACCGGAGTACCCGGAGGAAACCCACGCAAGTACGGGGAGAATATACAAACTCCACACAGGTAGAGCCATGGTGGGAATCGACCCCATGACCTCAGTGCTGTGAGGCAGTAATGCTAACCGATACACCATCCGTGCTGCCCCATACTTTTGACACTAACAGAGTTGCACAGGACCTGTCAGCTCACGCCAAGCATCTCCCGATATGTGGTGCATTGAGGCAAGATGTATGAGAAAACTTCTGTACAGAGAGAGGCGAAAAGAAGGATACAGAAATAGAGGGCCAGAAGTACTAGGCCTTGTAGAGCGATAAAGTGGAGAGAGAAAAAGTATCAGCCAATCAGCACCTAACTGCCACGTTACAGGCTGTGCTTGAAAATTGACAAATTCCCCTGTACAGGGAACCCCAGGGCAGGTACAGTGTGCCTCCCATACAGAGCATTACCTATGGATACATCCAACATGGATCTCATAGTATTAGCAATACTTATACCCTTCTCACATCGCACTAAAAACCCGGTATCGACACGGCATATTGCCGTGTCGAAACGGGTCCGTGTGCGATGTGAAAGGTCCTTTGGTGAATTAGCGGGTCGCCTGACCCGGTACTTCAACCCGGTAAAAAAGAAGGGTTATTACCGGGTTGAATACCGGGTCAGGCGCAGTGTGAATGGGAGCCGTTCCGATGCGACACGGCTCCCATTCACAGCATAGGCAGAGGCGGCGCAGGAGATGAGCTCTTCTCCCGGCGCCGCCTCCACTCTCGCCCCTGTTGCTGCTGCGCCCTCCGCTGCTATGGCAACCGACCCGGTATATTGCCGGGTCGGAAAGCCAGCAACGGAGCGCAAATGCCGGATCCCACCCGGTAAGTACACGTTTCTCTTACCGGGTAGGATCCGGCATTTGCGATCTGAATGCAGCATAACCTTGTTATGTCTTGATGTATGAGTCCTGAGAACAGCAGAAGGAAACGCTCAGTTTTACAGTAATAAAGGAAAGCAATTCACCTTTACACCTCAATTTTAGGAAAGACCCACTCGACTCAAAGTTACACAGTTATTACTGAGTTTAATCTGTTTAATCTGTATTATAAATTCCATTATCTTATTATTTCCTGACAGGCTGAAATTGTTTTGAAAGCCCAAACCTGAAGATTATAGAATTGATATTACAGAACTGAAAGCTGGCACACGAGCGCATTAAAGAATGGAAGATAATAATTACATTTATATTCAGGTTAAAGAGCGGTAGAAGACTTGGGGGTCTCGCACTGTTACAAAATAAGGCAACGGGGAGGGTCCTAAATAGGACTGACTGGGTTTATCACTCAGGTTTCCCCAGTTATACTATACTAGGTGATTCATCGCACCCTATGGGCGTTCTTCACACCGTCGTAAGGGGCTACACCCCCTTAACCCTTGCACGCCCTTGTGGCATGTAGGGATGAGCGGGTTCGGTTCCTCGGAATCCGAACCCGCCCGAACTTCATGTTTTTTTACACGGGGCCGAGCGACTCGGATCTTCCCGCCTTGCTCGGTTAACCCGAGCGCGCCCAAACGTCATCATCCCGCTGTCGGATTCTCGCGAGGCTCGGATTCTATCGCGAGACTCAGATTCTATATAAGGAGCCGCGCGTCGCCGCCATTTTCACACGTGCATTGAGATTCATAGGGAGAGGACGTGGCTGGCATCCTCTCCGTTTATAGAGAAGAGAGTGAGACAGTAGAGAGAGACACAGTAGTAATTTTGGGGAGCATTAGGAGGAGTACTAGTTACTTGCTGAAGTGATAGATAGTGTGACTGTATATTATCTGACTTGTGGGGGAGACACTGACAGTGGGGAGCAGTTAGAGTCTGAGAGCAGGACTCAGGAGTACATATAACGTACAGTGCACACTTTTGCTGCCAGAGTGCCACACTGCCATTGTGACCACACTGACCACCAGTATAATATATATTGTGATTGTCTGCTTAGGAGTACTACTTGCAAGTTGCTGATAGTGTGACCAGTGACCTGACCACCAGTCACCACCAGTTTAATATATATATATATATATATATAATTGTATATAATATATATATAATATTGTATACCACCTACCCGTGGTTTTTTTTTTTTTCTTTCTTCTTTATACATACTACTATAGTAGCTTACTGTAGCAGTCTGCGGTGCTGCTGAGCTGACTGTGTCCAGCAGGTCCGTCATCAGTCATTACATAATAAATATATATACCTGTCCGGCTGCAGTACTAGTGATATTATATATATATATATATTGATTTCATCTCATTATCATCCAGTCTATATTAGCAGCAGACACAGTACGGTAATCCACGGCTGTAGCTACCTCTGTGTCGGCAGTCGCTCGTCCATCCATAATTGTATACCACCTACCCGTGGTTTTTTTTTTCTTTCTTTCTACTATAGTAGCTTACTGTAGCAGTCTGCGGTGCTGCTGAGCTGACAGTGTCCAGCAGGTCCGTCATCAGTCATTACATAATAAATATATATACCTGTCCGGCTGCAGTACTAGTGATATTATATATATATATATATATATTGATTTCATCTCATTATCATCCAGTCTATATTAGCAGCAGACACAGTACGGTAGTCCACGGCTGTAGCTACCTCTGTGTCGGCAGTCGCTCGTCCATCCATAAGTATACTAGTATCCATCCATCTCCATTGTTTACCTGAGGTGCCTTTTAGTTGTGCCTATTAAAATATGGAGAACAAAAATGTTGAGGTTCCAAAATTAGGGAAAGATCAAGATCCACTTCCACCTCGTGCTGAAGCTGCTGCTACTAGTCATGGCCGAGACGATGAAATGCCAGCAACGTCGTCTGCCAAGGCCGATGCCCAATGTCATAGTACAGAGCATGTAAAATCCAAAACAAGAAATATCAGTAAAAAAAGGACTCCAAAACCTAAAATAAAATTGTCGGAGGAGAAGCGTAAACTTGCCAATATGCCATTTACCACACGGAGTGGCAAGGAACGGCTGAGGCCCTGGCCTATGTTCATGGCTAGTGGTTCAGCTTCACATGAGGATGGAAGCACTCAGCCTCTCGCTAGAAAACTGAAAAGACTCAAGCTGGCAAAAGCACCGCAAAGAACTGTGCGTTCTTCGAAATCCCAAATCCACAAGGAGAGTCCAATTGTGTCGGTTGCGATGCCTGACCTTCCCAACACTGGACGTGAAGAGCATGCGCCTTCCACCATTTGCACGCCCCCTGCAAGTGCTGGAAGGAGCACCCGCAGTCCAGTTCCTGATAGTCAGATTGAAGATGTCAGTGTTGAAGTACACCAGGATGAGGAGGATATGGGTGTTGCTGGCGCTGGGGAGGAAATTGACAAGGAGGATTCTGATGGTGAGGTGGTTTGTTTAAGTCAGGCACCCGGGGAGACACCTGTTGTCCGTGGGAGGAATAGGGCCGTTGACATGCCTGGTGAAAATACCAAAAAAATCAGCTCTTCGGTGTGGAAGTATTTCACCAGAAATGCGGACAACATTTGTCAAGCCGTGTGTTGCCTTTGTCAAGCTGTAATAAGTAGGGGTAAGGACGTTAACCACCTCGGAACATCCTCCCTTATACGTCACCTGCAGCGCATTCATAATAAGTCAGTGACAAGTTCAAAAACTTTGGGCGACAGCGGAAGCAGTCCACTGACCAGTAAATCCCTTCCTCTTGTAACCAAGCTCACGCAAACCACCCCACCAACTCCCTCAGTGTCAATTTCCTCCTTCCCCAGGAATGCCAATAGTCCTGCATGCCATGTCACTGGCAATTCTGACGAGTCCTCTCCTGCCTGGGATTCCTCCGATGCATCCTTGCGTGTAACGCCTACTGCTGCTGGCGCTGCTGTTGTTGCTGCTGGGAGTCGATGGTCATCCCAGAGGGGAAGTCGTAAGCCCACTTTTACTACTTCCACCAAGCAATTGACTGTCCAACAGTCCTTTGCGAGGAAGATGAAATATCACAGCAGTCATCCTGTTGCAAAGCGGATAACTGAGGCCTTGACAACTATGTTGGTGTTAGACGTGCGTCCGGTATCCGCCGTTAGTTCACAGGGAACTAGACAATTTCTTGAGGCAGTGTGCCCCCGTTACCAAATACCATCTAGGTTCCACTTCTCTAGGCAGGCGATACCGAGAATGTACACAGACGTCAGAAAAAGACTCACCAGTGTCCTAAAAAATGCAGTTGTACCCAATGTCCACTTAACCACGGACATGTGGACAAGTGGAGCAGGGCAGGGTCAGGACTATATGACTGTGACAGCCCACTGGGTAGATGTATGGACTCCCGCCGCAAGAACAGCAGCGGCGGCACCAGTAGCAGCATCTCGCAAACGCCAACTCTTTCCTAGGCAGGCTACGCTTTGTATCACCGGTTTCCAGAATACGCACACAGCTGAAAACCTCTTACGGCAACTGAGGAAGATCATCGCGGAATGGCTTACCCCAATTGGACTCTCCTGTGGATTTGTGGCATCGGACAACGCCAGCAATATTGTGTGTGCATTAAATATGGGCAAATTCCAGCACGTCCCATGTTTTGCACATACCTTGAATTTGGTGGTGCAGAATTTTTTTTAAAAACGACAGGGGCGTGCAAGAGATGCTGTCGGTGGCCAGAAGAATTGCGGGACACTTTCGGCGTACAGGCACCACGTACAGAAGACTGGAGCACCACCAAAAACGCCTGAACCTGCCCTGCCATCATCTGAAGCAAGAAGTGGTAACGAGGTGGAATTCAACCCTCTATATGCTTCAGAGGTTGGAGGAGCAGCAAAAGGCCATTCAAGCCTATACAATTGAGCACGATATAGGAGGTGGAATGTACCTGGCTCAAGCGCAGTGGAGAATGATTTCAACGTTGTGCAAGGTTCTGCAACCTTTTGAACTTGCCACACGTGAAGTCAGTTCAGACACTGCCAGCCTGAGTCAGGTCATTCCCCTCATCAGGCTTTTGCAGAAGAAGCTGGAGGCACTGAAGGAGGAGCTAAAAGGGAGCGATTCCGCTAGGCATGTGGGACTTGTGGATGGAGCCCTTAATTCGCTTAACAAGGATTCACGGGTGGTCAATCTGTTGAAATCAGAGCACTACATTTTGGCCACCGTGCTCGATCCTAGATTTAAAACCTACCTTGGATCTCTCTTTCCGGCAGACACAAGTCTGCTGGGGTTCAAAGACCTGCTGGTGACAAAATTGTCAAGTCAAGCGGAACGCGACCTGTCAACATCTCCTCCTTCACATTCTCCCGCAACTGGGAGAGCGAGGAAAAGGCTCAGAATTCCGGGCCCACCCGCTGGCGGTGATGCAGGGCAGTCTGGAGCGACTGCTGATGCTGACATCTGGTCCGGACTGAAGGACCTGACAACGATTACGGACATGTCGTCTACTGTCACTGCATATGATTCTCTCACCATTGAAAGAATGGTGGAGGATTATATGAGTGACCGCATCCAAGTAGGCACGTCAGACAGTCCGTACTTATACTGGCAGGAAAAAGAGGCAATTTGGAGGCCCTTGCACAAACTGGCTTTATTCTACCTAAGTTGCCCTCCCACAAGTGTGTACTCCGAAAGAGTGTTTAGTGCCGCCGCTCACCTTGTCTGCAATCTGCGTACGAGGTTACTTCCAGAAAATGTGGAGAAGATGATGTTCATTAAAATGAATTATAATCAATTCCTCCGTGGAGACATTGACCAGCAGCAATTGCCTCCACAAAGTACACAGGGAGCTGAGATGGTGGATTCCAGTGGGGACGAATTGATAATCTGTGAGGAGCGGGATGTACACGGTGATATATCGGAGGATGATGATGAGGTGGACATCTTGCCTCTGTAGAGCCAGTTTGTGCAAGGAGAGATTAATTGCTTCTTTTTCGGTGGGGGTCCAAACCAACCCGTCATTTCAGTCACAGTCGTGTGGCAGACCCTGTCACTGAAATGATGGGTTGGTTAAAGTGTGCATGTCCTGTTTATACAACATAAGGGTGGGTGGGAGGGCCCAAGGACAATTCCATCTTGCACCTCTTTTTTCTTTCATTTTTATTTGCGTCATGTGCTGTTTGGGGAGTGTTTTTTGGAAGGGCCATCCTGCGTGACACTGCAGTGCCACTCCTAGATGGGCCAGGTGTTTGTGTCGGCCACTAGGGTCGCTTATCTTACTCACACAGCTACCTCATTGCACCTCTTTTTTTCTTCTTTGCGTCATGTGCTGTTTGGGGAGTGTTTTTTGGAAGGGCCATCCTGCGTGACACTGCAGTGCCACTCCTAGATGGGCCAGGTGTTTGTGTCGGCCACTAGGGTCGCTTAGCTTACTCACACAGCTACCTCATTGCGCCTCTTTTTTTCTTCTTTGCGTCATGTGCTGTTTGGGGAGTGTTTTTTGGAAGGGCCATCCTGCGTGACACTGCAGTGCCACTCCTAGACGGGCCAGGTGTTTGTGTCGGCCACTAGGGTCGCTTAGCTTACTCACACAGCTACCTCATTGCGCCTCTTTTTTTCTTCTTTGCGTCATGTGCTGTTTGGGGAGTGTTTTTTGGAAGGGCCATCCTGCGTGACACTGCAGTGCCACTCCTAGATGGGCCAGGTGTTTGTGTCGGCCACTAGGGTCGCTTAGCTTAGTCATCCAGCGACCTCGGTGCAAATTTTAGGACTAAAAATAATATTGTGAGGTGTGAGGTATTCAGAATAGACTGAAAATGAGTGGAAATTATGGTTTTTGAGGTTAATAATACTTTGGGATCAAAATGACCCCCAAATTCTATGATTTAAGCTGTTTTTTAGGGTTTTTTGAAAAAAACACCCGAATCCAAAACACACCCGAATCCGACAAAAAAAATTTGGTGAGGTTTTGCCAAAACGCGGTCGAACCCAAAACACGGCCGCGGAACCGAACCCAAAACCAAAACACAAAACCCGAAAAATTTCAAGTGCACATCCCTAGTGGCATGCAATATTTTTGTTATATGGAGTATTACCTCCAATCATAATTGTGTGAGTGGTTAAATATTGCACAGACAAAGGGTGTGCGATGGTTAAGGGGTCGTAGCCCCTTGCAACGGCGTGAACAGCGCATGCAGGGCCTGATGAAATACCTAGTAGGGGCTGTGGTTGGGGGAGTGGCAGGTGCGGGGTAGACGCGGATGGGAGTCCATGGGAGGGGTGGGTGGGGGAGGGGCAGTTGCAGTGGTGCCCCGGGTGGGGGAGGGGGCCGGAGCCACTGCAGGTGGGGGAGGAGCGGTTGCAGGGGTGTCGCGGGTGGGGGAGGGACGCGTGCGTTGGTGCCGCAGGTGGGGGAGTTGCGGGTGTGGGGGTGCTGCGGGTGGGGAAGGGGGTTTGAGGCCACCGCGGGTGGTGGAGGGGGGGTGACGGTGCCGCGGATGGGGCCCGGAGGTACTGTGAGTGGGGGAGGGGTGGGTAATGCTTCTCCTCCTGGAAGCAGCTAAGCTGCTGTCCTCCCTTTGGCAGTGGCTCTCCTGGAGACTCGCACAGCAGCCAGTCACTATTGTTAGCGCCGGTGTCCCAACACGCCGCATTACAGGGAAGAAGATGCACTCAATAAACTACAGCTCCCAGCAGCCCTAAGGGCCAGAATGCTCCAGCACTAAGGGCTGCTAGGAGCTGTATTATATGTAGTGCGTCTACTTCCCTGTAATGCGGCGCGTTGGGACACCAGCGCTAATAATAGTGACTGGCTGGCAGAACTGACTGACTCGCTGAATCAATGTAAAAGGTGAGAGTGCTGTGCAGTGTCAGTGACACTGCACACCCACTGCACTGCACAGCACTGTCACCTTTTACATTGATTCAGCGTCCAGACATTACCCTCCGCGATATCACCCACTCTATCCGTTACATTAGCCATCTCGGGGCTTCCAGGCCGGCAGCCCAGGTGCTGTGTTGCGGAGTTGGTGCCTCTGGGGATCTGGGCGTGGCTGTGGTGGGGAGGCACTTCTGTGACATCACGCGCAGAGGAGGCTCCGGGGCTCAGAGAGTATGCGGCACAGGGAGGGCTATGAAAGCCTTTTGCTGCGCCGCTTTCACACACATCTATGACGTTGGCCGCAGCAGCTTTTGTACCACCTGCGCCGTGGCTAGGGAGTGGGGATTGCTGAGGGGGCAGGTGGACTGGCAGCAGGACATAGGATGCTGCAGTAAAGGATTTTTTCCCCCTATCTACAGCGCAGAGACTTGCTGCAGATGCAGTGGCATACCCTCCAGCTGCACCTTTTTGGCAGGTACAGTCCCTTTTTTTATGGTCTGTACCGATTTTTGGCTCTCCAAACTTCCATTGAAAGTATATGAAAAGGGGCGTGGCCTCACCACTTTACCCGTGGCCACACCCCCTTTTTGAATTTGTAGCGATTTTTATGTGTAAATTGTTGGAGGGTGTGTTGCTGCAGATGCAGTGGGCCTATTTTGGGGTGTGGGCCTGGAGCTGCAGCTCCATCAGCCCCATTGTTAATCCTGCTCTGGGAACACACAGCAGCCAAAGGGCAGAGCCTCCCATTGGATGTAACCTGTGTGGGAGGGCATTTCTCTGCCAATCAGGTGTGGACTGGGTGTGATAGACCTGCTGCTAACCCAATGAGAGCTCCTAGCCACGCCCAGCGTTATACACACAGGCACAGAGTCACAGATCTGGGCTATTATATAGGAGATATCTCCTACTGTATATGCCCAACTGACAGTCATTATCCAGAGAATAAATCCCCGGACTGCCTTTGTGTTTCCATTGGCTCATTCTGAGACATCTAATGAGATTATTCCAAGGTTTCCAAGATCCAGAGACGAATGAATGTAGTCATACACACAGTACACTGAGAATAACTCTGACTCCCAATCTCCAGTTCTCACCCTTAGTAAGTGCATTGAGGTCTCCAATTAGCGACAGAGGGGAACAACAAAATGTATATTTACACAGCTCCAGTTTCTGCGCTGAGTTTATAATTCCTCATTTCTGTTGCCTGGGACGCAGGGAAAACGGTGACTTCTCCGTAACGGCTGCTTATATCACGTCTATGTTTATGCCTCGTAGTGTAAGAAATCAATACAATGTAAGCGTTCGAGAGACCTGCTCTGAGAAACAATTGCTTAATCAAGCCTGACAAAATTGCTTGTTATTTAATATCTGCTCTAGTGCCATTCGCATACCCCACTGCAACCACCCTCCCTGCCTTGTACTCCCCGCACATATATGAGCAGTAGTGAGAGTGATACAGCAAAATACAGTATAGCTATTTCTTGCTGCTTCTCATATAGTGCCCATGTCTCATCCTTTCTAAGTCATACAGAGGGAAATGTAGCAACCAATCAGATCACAGCTAGCATTCATCAACTGCTATGGGCAACCTCTCCACTCTTTAGAAATATTGATACATTTCTCCCTTAGGGGTGTGTGCAATTTGTTCCGGTAATCTCGGAGCTGTTGATTTCGCCCCACTGCATATTCAATTGACGCCGTTTCCACTAGAGATGAGCGGGTTCGGTTAGTCGAGATCCGAACCCCCCCCCCCCGAACTTCACCTATGTTACACGGTTCCAAGGCAGCCTCAGATCTTCCCGCCTTGCTCGGATAACCTGAACGCAGCCGAACGTCATCATCCCGCGTCGGATTCTCGCGAGATTCGTATTATATATAAAGAGCCGCGCGTTGCCACCATTTTCACTCGTGCATTGGAGATTGAACGGAGAGGACGTGGCTACGTTCTCTGCCTGAAAAGCTCCATATCTGTGCTCAGTGTGCTGCAAATATCTGTGCTCAGTATGCTGCAAATATCTGTGCTCAGTGTGCTGCAAATGTCTACGTTCTCTGCCTGAAAAGCTCCATATCTGTGCTCAGTGTGCTGCATTTTGGTGACCAATAGTATATAGTTGTACAGTACAGTAGGCCATCGCTGTATCTTGCAGCTCCGTGTCACTGCAAGTATCCATTCCATATCTGTGCTGTATTTTTGTGAGCAGTATATATAGTAGTACAGTGCTGCATTTTGGTGGCCAACAGTATATAATTGTACAGTACAGTAGACCATTGCTGTATCTTGCAGCTCTGTGTCACTGCAAGTATCCATTCCATATCTGTGCTGCATTTTTGTGAGCAGTATATAAAGTACTACAGTGCAGCATTTTGGTGACCAACAGTATATAGTTGTGTACAGTAGGCCATTGCTGTATCTTGCAGCTCTGTGTCACTGCAAGTATCCATTCCATATCTGTGCTGCATTTTTGTGCGCAGTATATACAGTAGTACAGTGCAGCATTTTGGTGACCAACAGAATATAGTTGCACAGTACAGTAGGCCATTGCTGTACCTTGCAGCTCTGTGTCACTGCAAGTATCCATTCCATATCTGTGCTGCATTGTTGTGAGCAGTATATATAGTAGTACAGTGCTGTATTTTGGTGACCAACCGTATATAGTTGTACAGTACAGTAGGCCATTGCTGTACCTTGCAGCTCTGTGTCACTGCAAGCATCCATTCCATATCTGTGCTGCATTTTTGTGAGCAGTATATAAAGTAGTACAGTGCAGCATTTTGGTGTCCAACAGTATATAGTTGTACAGTACAGTAGGCCATTGCTGTATCTTGCAGCTCTGTGTCACTGCAAGTATCCATTCCATATCTGTGCTGCATTTTTGTGAGCAGTATATATAGTAGTACAGTGCAGCATTTTGAGGACCAACAGTATATAGTTGTACAGTACAGTAGGCCATTGTTGTATCTTGCAGCTTTGTGTCACTGCAAGTATCCATTCCATATCTGTGCTGCATTTTTGTGAGCAGTATATATAGTAGTACATTGCAGCATTTTAATGACCAACAGTATATAGTTGTACAGTGCAGTAGGCCATTGCTGTATCTTGCAGCTCCGTGTCACTGCAAGTATCCATTCCATATCTGTGCTGCATTTTTGTGAGCAGTATATATAGTAGTACAGTGCAGCATTTTGGTGACCAACAGTATATAGTTGTACAGTACAGTAGGCCATTGCTGTATCTTGCAGCTCCGTGTCACTGCAAGTATCCATTCCATATCTGTGCTGCATTTTTGTGAGCAGTATATATAGTAGTACAGTGCAGCATTTTGGTGACCAACAGTATATAGTTGTACAGTACAGTAGACCATTGTTGTATCTTGCAGCTCCGTGTCACTTCAAGTATCCATATCTGTGCTGCATTGTTGTGAGCAGTATATATAGTAGTACAGTGCAGCATTGTGGTGACCAGTATACTACATTACAATAGTCCAGTGCTGTTCTCGCAGTATCATCAGTGCTCAGTAAAATCAGTGCCTAGTATAATCAGTGCGCTGTTAGTGCATTGGGATTTAGACAATTAATGAAGTTATTGTGTCCCCGGTACAAAATCCCATCTGGATTCCACTTCAATAGGCAGGCGATAGCAAGATTTTACCAATTAATATCAGTGATTTATAATTAATTATTAATTACAGTGATCTTGCCAAATGATTTCAGTGATTTTGTAATTTTCTTCCAGTGATTTGGACCAATAATACCATTGATTAGAACGAATATTTCCTGTGATTTTGTCATTTTCTTCCAGTGATTTGGACCAATAATACCATTGATTAGAACTAATCATTCCTGTGATATTGAGGTGTTTGTATCGTTTAGCTTAGCCGTCCAGCGACCACAGTGCACCTCTTTTTCTCTTTTCTTTGCATCATGTGCTGTTTGGGGACTATTTTTTTAAGTGCCATCCTGTCTGACACTTTTGTATATGTCCAGTGGTACTGCCATTTGATATAATTCCCGACATTACTGCCATATAATTCCAGTGATTTTGTAATTTTCTTCCAGTGATTTGGACCAATAATACCATTGATTAGAACAAATAATTCCTGTGATATTGAGGTGTTTGTGTCGCTTAGCTTAGCCGTTCAGCGACCACAGTGCACCTCTTTTTCTCTTTTCTTTGCATCATGTGCTGTTTGGGGCCAATTTTTTTAAGTGCCATCCTGTCTGACACTGCAGTGCCACTCCTAGATGGGCCAGGTGTTTGTGCCGGCTACTTGGGTCTCTTAGCTTAGTCATCCAGCGACCTTGGTGCAAATTTTAGTACTAAAAATAATATTGTGAGGTGTGAGGTGTTCAGAATAGACTGGAAATGAGTGGAAATTGTGGTTATTGAGGTTAATAATACTATAGGATCAAAATTACCCCCAAATTCTATGATTTAAGCTGTTTTGAGGGTTTTTTGAAAAAAAAAACACCCGAATCCAAAACACACCCGAATCCGACAAAAACTTTTAAAGGAGGATTTGCTAAAACGCGTCCGAATCCAAAACACGGCCGCGGAACCGAATCCAAAACCAAACACAAAACCCGAATAATTTCCGGTGCACATCTCTAGTTTTCACCCTTTTTTTAGGGAAATTTTCATCAATACAAAAAGACTGACTGATGAAGCCGCCGATGCTGAATTGCTCTAAGGTGGGGAAACGCGTCTCATACGGACTGTGACTTGAGACCTGCACTGAGGTTCCCTCTCTGTACCGCCGGACCATCACCCTCTATTGCTTTTGGGACCGTCTTTAACTCCGGATAAGGCTTGATTCAGGGTAGTGGAGCACCAGAGCCGGGAGTGGACTGCAACCCGTTTACCAGAGGGAGGTCGCGGTAAAAACAATCATATATTTAAAGCATGGCCATGCTTAATAGAGTTCAATAACTATAACTCTGCAACACATTTCAACTTTGCATGCATAACAGTTCCATATTTGCCTGGCAAACTAACATCTAACAACTGGAACTTTTGTTACAATATTTGGAGATAACTCTGTGGACTTGTAACCATTTGTACTATATGAAACAAATACTGCAACAGTTACCACTACAAAGATCACTCATTTATTTTGTTGCCAATTCAAACATCTGGCTGTATTGAGTGCATTAACCTTGCTATATATATCTATGACAATTACTTTTGGCCAAAAAAACATATAGTGTTGTGATTATAGGGAACCCACATGTCTATATATTGATAGGGATTGATTAGGATCATTGTATCAATATAGTTTATAAAGGTGGTCTAGGAACAGTCCTTGTGTATTTTACATATTTTAATAAAAAGTGATTGAATTTTAGTATTCAGTGTGTCAGCGCTTTCTTAGTTTTTTCTTTTTGTATTGCTTATTTGTGGAGGGCGTGGTGTCCCTCTAATTTAAGAAAGCTGCAGACAGACTGTTTTTAAATTACTGAGCATTTAAAATTGGCGCCAGGTGGTACTAAGTACCAATTTTTCATTTTTAAATTTTCATCAATGCCTTTTCACCTTTTTTTTTCTTTACTGAAAAGGCACCGGCGAAAAATTCCTCAAAATTTATGAAAACGTGCCATATTTTCACCAGCGCAAATGAGAAAACATTCGCCAATCCACATGTTTTTAGCTCCTGCTGAACTTTTTGCCTAGTTGAAAAAACGGCCCTGCTATTGAATAGGGTAAATCCCCATTCGCCCTAAAAATAGCAGAAAGTCCATTTTTTTCGTCTAGGCGAAACAAAACGTACCTATTTGCATACCCACCTTAGTCTCAGAATCAAGAAATCTTTTATGCAGGATGTACAACAAATCTAACAACAAAATGTGGTCAAACCTCCGAAAAGTGCCACTTATGTAGTTTGCCGCAATCCCCATATGTATCAAGTTCTGGAAAGCAAAACTTTCCGGAGCATGTACCTGACAGGCAACGCGGCTTGCAGAGGCCACATGTGCGCAGGACATAAAGCCGGAAGTCCTCGCAACACAAGGGACACCTGTTATCAGAAGATCTGTCCTTTGCATTTATATTCCCAATGATGCAGTGTCAGTAAACGCAGCAGAGTATGTGATGAGTATTGGGAAGTATTGCATTCCCGCACTGTGTTTGAATTTGTATGGTTGAAGTTTGTAGAGGTGGTGTACTTTATAGGTCTGATTCTGATTCACAAGGAGGACCAAACGGGGCCACGTTGATTGATTTATCACACACTGCGTTGTGGGCTACATACACATCTTTGCAAATGTACCCACAATTCAGAGCAGTATGCATCTCAGATGAATTCCAGTATGCAGCAGAAGACGCTCTCACATTGTGACTCAGAATCAGGTCCTATATGTTTATGTTTGTAACTGAATTCGGGCCACTTATCGGGTACATACCAGCAGTAGTAACACCGGTTTGTACCTAGATATGTGATTAGTATAAGAAAGTACTGCTCTCCCGATAATAGATATCCTTTACGATCACTGTTTTACCAGATTTAGGACCCGGGAGTCCTTTTGTGCGTGCGCAGTATGACGCGCACATCACA
Organism: Pseudophryne corroboree; assembly: GCF_028390025.1. NCBI lineage: Eukaryota > Metazoa > Chordata > Amphibia > Anura > Myobatrachidae > Pseudophryne > Pseudophryne corroboree. The sequence goes on along the minus strand of NC_086446.1, from coordinate 792,867,818 downwards.
TGGGGTGCTGGGAGAGATCTGATTGGATCAGAAGGAAACGCGTAAAAGAAGCCCACAGTTTTCTATGGGGTAAGACTATCTATGGATGGCGTTACCCACCTGCTCCAAGCTCCGGAATGTATCGCATTCGGTAAATTGGTACACATGGAAATGTGGCCAAAACACAGAAAATGGCATTTTCAGAGTTCCAGCATGGCAGCATTTTTTTCCCTTAGTACATCCCGTCGTTAGTATTTTCACAAAAACAACTATTAACATCTAACTTGATCAATGTTACTTAGGAAATATTAACAGGTAGTTGTTGGGGTTTTTTTTTTTGCGAGATGGCAAAAAAGAAGTAATTATTATTGTTCAAGATGTACATTTTAATTAGACGTATCATAAAATTACTTGTATTATTCTGACGGTGTTTGTTAATTACCGACAAATATAGTTTCAGATTTAATGATGTTTCCTTATGTGTATACAGAAAGCAATTAACATATCAACTTTCGCTAGTATATTATCACGCGGAGAAGGAGATATAACTTACAGAGAGGCCTCCTTGGGCAAAAATATAAGAAAAAAAACCCATGTTGTAATTCTTTAATATAGTGAGAGAATATTCCCCATATGAGTGAAACGTCAAATATAGCAGAAGTTCCCAAACACGATTCTCAAGGCACCCCAACAGTCCAGGATTTCGGTATATCCATGACTTAGCACAGATGGTTAAATCAAATTAAAACCTGGACCGTTGGGGTGCCCTGAGGAACGCGTTTGGGAACCTCTGACATATAGTATTACATAACTTTTGTGATGTAGATGTAACTTAAATTTGTATACTTAAAACAATCTTAATCATGAGATATGATGAAATCATAACTAAGAGGGATATACACGCATAATTCCACAGTATAAGGAGTGTAATCACAATTCCAAAATTATTGCCAGAAGTTCAGTCCAGCCAATATCCTGACCCATCTGTACTTGTAAAATCAATGGTTAAACTCCCAGTGATGCTATTCCGGGAAAAGTGACACCCAACATTTATACAGTAGGTGTCTCATTTCATGCAGTATGCTTTACATATCGGGGGTAATTCAGAGTTGATCGCAGCAGCAAATTTGTTAGCAGAACCATGTGCACTGCAGGGGGGGCAGATGTAACATGTGCAGAGAGAGTTAGATTTGGGTGGGGTGTATTCAAGCTGAAATCTAAATTGCAGTGTAAAAATAACGCTGCCAGTATTTACCCTGCACAGACACAATATAACCCCCCCAAATCTAACTCTCTCTGCACACGTTACATGATCTGCCCCACCTGTAGTGCACATGGTTTTGAATTAACCCCGCCATCTTGTAGAAAGGAGAAAGCACAATTTAAAAAGTAAATATTTACATATATTGTATCAAATAAAAAACTTGCTTCCAGTGTGGGTGTGTGATCCACCATACATGTGTACAGATTCTCATATCTTATCTGCACATGGGGGGTCATTCCGACCTGATCGCACGCTAGCTATTTCTTGCAGCACTGCGATCAGGTCAAAACTCAGAAAAACTGTGCATTCGTATGCGCAGCGCGTCGTGCGGGTACAAAGCGGATCGTTGCTGAGCGATGGATTTAACGAAGAATCCATTTGCACAGCCGATCGCAAGGAGATTGACAGGAAGAGGGCGTTTATGGGTTTCAACTAGAGATGTGCACTTGAAATTTTTCGGGTTTTGTGTTTTGGTTTTGGGTTCGGTTCCGCGGCCGTGTTTTGGGTTCGACCACGTTTTGGCAAAACCTCACCGAATTTTTTTTGTCGGATTCGGGTGTGTTTTGGATTCGGGTGTTTTTTTCAAAAAACCCTAAAAAACAGCTTAAATCATAGAATTTGGGGGTCATTTTGATCCCAAAGTATTATTAACCTCAAAAACCATAATTTCCACTCATTTTCAGTCTATTCTGAACACCTCACACCTCACAATATTATTTTTAGTCCTAAAAATTGCACCGAGGTCGCTGGATGACTAAGCTAAGCGACCCTAGTGGCCGACACAAACACCTGGCCCATCTAGGAGTGTCACTGCAGTGTCACGCAGGATGGCCCTTCCAAAAAAACACTCCCCAAACAGCACATGACGCAAAGAAGAAAAAAAGAGGCGCAATGAGGTAGCTGTGTGAGTAAGATAAGCGACCCTAGTGGCCGACACAAACACCTGGCCCATCTAGGAGTGGCACTGCAGTGTCACGCAGGATGGCCCTTCCAAAAAACACTCCCCAAACAGCACATGACGCAAAGAAGAAAAAAAGAGGCGCAATGAGGTAGCTGTGTGAGTAAGATAAGCGACCCTAGTGGCCGACACAAACACCTGGCCCATCTAGGAGTGGCACTGCAGTGTCACGCAGGATGGCCCTTCCAAAAAACACTCCCCAAACAGCACATGACGCAAAGAAGAAAAAAAGAGGCGCAATGAGGTAGCTGTGTGAGTAAGATAAGCGACCCTAGTGGCCGACACAAACACCTGGCCCATCTAGAAGTGGCACTGCAGTGTCACGCAGGATGGCCGTTCCAAAAAACACTCCCCAAACAGCACATGACGCAAAGAAGAAAAAAAGAGGCGCAATGAGGTAGCTGTGTGAGTAAGATAAGCGACCCTAGTGGCCGACACAAACACCTGGCCCATCTAGGAGTGGCACTGCAGTGGCACGCAGGATGGCCCTTCCAAAAAACACTCCCCAAACAGCACATGACGCAAAGAAGAAAAAAAGAGGCGCAATGAGGTAGCTGTGTGAGTAAGATAAGCGACCCTAGTGGCCGACACAAACACCTGGCCCATCTAGGAGTGGCACTGCAGAGTCACGCAGGATGGCCCTTCCAAAAAACACTCCCCAAACAGCACATGACGCAAAGAAGAAAAAAAGAGGCGCAATGAGTTAGCTGTGTGAGTAAGATAAGCGACCCTAGTGGCCGACACAAACACCTGGCCCATCTAGGAGTGGCACTGCAGTGTCACGCAGGATGGCCCTTCCAAAAAACACTCCCCAAACAGCACATGACGCAAAGAAGAAAAAAAGAGGCGCAATGAGGTAGCTGTGGGAGTAAGATAAGCGACCCTAGTGGCCGACACAAACACCTGGCCCATCTAGGAGTGGCACTGCAGTGTCACGCAGGATGGCCCTTCCAAAAAACACTCCCCAAACAGCACATGACGCAAAGAAGAAAAAAAGAGGCGCAATGAGGTAGCTGTGTGAGTAAGATAAGCGACCCTAGTGGCCGACACAAACACCTGGCCCATCTAGGAGTGGCACTGCAGTGGCACGCAGGATGGCCCTTCCAAAAAACACTCCCCAAACAGCACATGACGCAAAGAAGAAAAAAAGAGGCGCAATGAGGTAGCTGTGTGAGTAAGATAAGCGACCCTAGTGGCCGACACAAACACCTGGCCCATCTAGGAGTGGCACTGCAGTGGCACGCAGGATGGCCCTTCCAAAAAACACCCCCCAAACAGCACATGACGCAAAGAAAAATGAAAGAAAAAAGAGGTGCAAGATGGAATTGTCCTTGGGCCCTCCCACCCACCCTTATGTTGTATAAACAGGACATGCACACTTTAACCAACCCATCATTTCAGTGACAGGGTCTGCCACACGACTGTGACTGAAATGACGGGTTGGTTTGGACCCCCACCGAAAAAGAAGCAATTAATCTCTCCTTGCACAAACTGGCTCTACAGAGGCAAGATGTCCACCTCATCATCATCCTCCGATATATCACCGTGTACATCCCGCTCCTCACAGATTATCAATTCGTCCCCACTGGAATCCACCATCTCAGCTCCCTGTGTACTACTTTGTGGAGGCAATTGCTGCTGGTCAATGTCTCCACGGAGGAATTGATTATAATTCATTTTAATGAACATCATCTTCTCCACATTTTCTGGAAGTAACCTCGTACGCCGATTGCTGACAAGGTGAGCGGCGGCACTAAACACTCTTTCGGAGTACACACTTGTGGGAGGGCAACTTAGGTAGAATAAAGCCAGTTTGTGCAAGGGCCTCCAAATTGCCTCTTTTTCCTGCCAGTATAAGTACGGACTGTCTGACGTGCCTACTTGGATGCGGTCACTCATATAATCCTCCACCATTCTTTCAATGGGGAGAGAATCATATGCAGTGACAGTAGACGACATGTCCGTAATCGTTGTCAGGTCCTTCAGTCCGGACCAGATGTCAGCATCAGCAGTCGCTCCAGACTGCCCTGCATCACCGCCAGCGGGTGGGCTCGGAATTCTGAGCCTTTTCCTCGCACCCCCAGTTGCGGGAGAATGTGAAGGAGGAGATGTTGACAGGTCGCGTTCCGCTTGACTTGACAATTTTGTCACCAGCAGGTCTTTGAACCCCAGCAGACTTGTGTCTGCCGGAAAGAGAGATCCAAGGTAGGTTTTAAATCTAGGATCGAGCACGGTGGCCAAAATGTAGTGCTCTGATTTCAACAGATTGACCACCCGTGAATCCTTGTTAAGCTAATTAAGGGCTCCATCCACAAGTCCCACATGCCTAGCGGAATCGCTCCCTTTTAGCTCCTCCTTCAATGCCTCCAGCTTCTTCTGCAAAAGCCTGATGAGGGGAATGACCTGACTCAGGCTGGCAGTGTCTGAACTGACTTCACGTGTGGCAAGTTCAAAAGGTTGCAGAACCTTGCACAACGTTGAAATCATTCTCCACTGCGCTTGAGACAGGTACATTCCACCTCCTATATCGTGCTCAATTGTATAGGCTTGAATGGCCTTTTGCTGCTCCTCCAACCTCTGAAGCATCTATAGGGTTGAATTCCACTTCGTTACCACTTCTTGCTTCAGATGATGGCAGGGCAGGTTCAGGCGTTTTTGGTGGTGCTCCAGTCTTCTGTACGTGGTGCCTGTCCTCCGAAAGTGTCCCGCAATTCTTCTGGCCACCGACAGCATCTCTTGCACGCCCCTGTCGTTTTTTAAATAATTCTGCACCACCAAATTCAAGGTATGTGCAAAACATGGGACGTGCTGGAATTTGCCCATATTTAATGCACACACAATATTGCTGGCGTTGTCCGATGCCACAAATCCACAGGAGAGTCCAATTGGGGTAAGCCATTCCGCGATGACCTTCCTCAGTTGCCGTAAGAGGTTTTCAGCTGTGTGCGTATTCTGGAAACCGGTGATACAAAGCGTAGCCTGCCTAGGAAAGAGTTGGCGTTTGCGAGATGCTGCTACTGGTGCCGCCGCTGCTGTTCTTGCGGCGGGCGTCCATACATCTACCCAGTGGGCTGTCACAGTCATATAGTCCTGACCCTGCCCTGCTCCACTTGTCCACATGTCCGTGGTTAAGTGGACATTGGGTACAACTGCATTTTTTAGGACACTGGTGAGTCTTTTTCTGACGTCCGTGTACATTCTCGGTATCGCCTGCCTAGAGAAGTGGAACCTAGATGGTATTTGGTAATGGGGGCACACTACCTCAAGAAATTGTCTAGTTCCCTGTGAACTAACGGCGGATACCGGACGCACGTCTAACACCAACATAGTTGTCAAGGCCTCAGTTATCCGCTTTGCAACAGGATGACTGCTGTGATATTTCATCTTCCTCGCAAAGGACTGTTGGACAGTCAATTGCTTGGTGGAAGTAGTAAAAGTGGGCTTACGACTTCCCCTCTGGGATGACCATCGACTCCCAGCAGCAACAACAGCAGCGCCAGCAGCAGTAGGCATTACACGCAAGGATGCATCGGAGGAATCCCAGGCAGGAGAGGACTCGTCAGAATTGCCAGTGACATGGCCTGCAGGACTATTGGCATTCCTGGGGAAGGAGGAAATTGACACTGAGGGAGTTGGTGGGGTGGTTTGCGTGAGCTTGGTTACAAGAGGAAGGGATTTACTGGTCAGTGGACTGCTTCCGCTGTCGCCCAAAGTTTTTGAACTTGTCACTGACTTATGATGAATGCGCTGCAGGTGACGTATAAGGGAAAATACAAAAAAACTGTAACCAGGCGCTAATATATCATTACCATATTTAGATGATTATATTGCTGGTATTAAATTTCCTATACAAATAATGTTACGATATGTGTATAAACCAGCTGCAGGAGAAAGCTTGACTTGGGGTAAGTCAAGTCAAAAAGAACCGGCACTTTACAGTCCCCGGTAACACTAGAACAACAAACTAATCCCCTCCTGCGCTATAAATATTATGATATGGCTCAGAGTTCAATGAAAAACAAATAAATAAATTATTATATTATGTATATTTTTTATTATTTAATAATATTTCATGTAAATATATATGTAGAATACACTTCAGACCGGTCAAATAAAAATCATTTACAAATATCTTGCCTAACTATAGGAGGTGGATCTTAGATAAACTTCTGTGCACAGAATATAATAAAAAATATAAAAAAACGTTAATAGAAAATCAGTCCATATGTTGGATGAAAAATTACCAGCTAAATTCACACCCATGTAGTAGGTAGCATATTCATATGTTGTTATGTATTGGATATCCTCAATACGTTACCACTTGGCAAAGAAGACAATGTTTGTGCAAGAGAACAGCTCCACGCTGGAGCCTTACGTGTAGCTTGCACCAATGGTTGTCATACGGGAAAATTCAATGACATAAGAGACGGTCTCGGGCTGCGGGAGCGGCGCTTCGCTGGCGCCTGCTATGCTGATAATTTACCCGACTTTCAGGCTCTGTGAGTCCACGTCTCCAAGTGCCGTATGCAGACACCTCAGTCACGGTTGTAATATCCCGTTCTCCGTTACCTCCACAGAAAATGCTGCTGAATGAAGGTCTATTGTAGGAGTGTAATTGAGCTGGTATACGGGTCCAAAGATCATAGCTCCCGCAGCCCGAGACCGTCTCTTATGTCATTGAATTTTCCCGTATGACAACCATTGGTGCAAGCTACACGTAAGGCTCCAGCGTGGAGCTGTTCTCTTGCACAAACATTGTCTTCTTTGCCAAGTGGTAACGTATTGATGATATCCAATACATAACAACATATGAATATGCTACCTACTACATGGGTGTGAATTTAGCTGGTAATTTTTCATCCAACATATGGACTGATTTTCTATTAACGTTTTTTTATATTTTTTATTATATTCTGTGCACAGAAGTTTATCTAAGATCCACCTCCTATAGTTAGGCAAGATATTTGTAAATGATTTTTATTTGACCGGTCTGAAGTGTATTCTACATATATATTTACATGAAATATTATTAAATAATAAAAAATATACATAATATAATAATTTTTTTATTTGTTTTTCATTGAACTCTGAGCCATATCATAATATTTATAGCGCAGGAGGGGATTAGTTTGTTGACGTATAAGGGAGGATGTTCCGAGGTGGTTAACGTCCTTACCCCTACTTATTACAGCTTGACAAAGGCAACACACGGCTTGACAAATGTTGTCCGCATTTCTGGTGAAATACTTCCACACCGAAGAGCTGATTTTTTTTGTATTTTGACCAGGCATGTCAATGGCCCTATTCCTCCCACGGACAACAGGTGTCTCCCCGGGTGCCTGACTTAAACAAACCACCTCACCATCAGAATCCTCCAGGTCAATTTCCTCCCCAGCGCCAGCAACACCCATATCCTCCTCATCCTGGTGTACTTCAACACTGACATCTTCAATCTGACTATCAGGAACTGGACTGCGGGTGCTCCTTCCAGCACTTGCAGGGGGCGTGCAAATGGTGGAAGGCGCATGCTCTTCACGTCCAGTGTTGGGAAGGTCAGGCATCGCAACCGACACAATTGGACTCTCCTTGTAGATTTGGGATTTCGAAGAACGCACAGTTCTTTGCGGTGCTTTTGCCAGCTTGAGTCTTTTCAGTTTTCTAGCGAGAGGCTGAGTGCTTCCATCCTCATGTGAAGCTGAACCACTAGCCATGAACATAGGCCAGGGCCTCAGCCATTCCTTGCCACTCCGTGTGGTAAATGGCATATTGGCAAGTTTACGCTTCTCCTCCGACAATTTTATTTTAGATTTTGGAGTCCTTTTTTTACTGATATTTGGTGTTTTGGATTTTACATGCTCTGTACTATGACATTGGGCATCGGCCTTGGCAGACGACGTTGCTGGCATTTCATCGTCTCGGCCATGACTAGTGGCAGCAGCTTCAGCACGAGGTGGAAGTGGATCTTGATCTTTCCCTAATTTTGGAACCTCAACATTTTTGTTCTCCATATTTTAATAGGCACAACTAAAAGGCACCTCAGGTAAACAATGGAGATGGATGGATACTAGTATACAATTATGGATGGACGAGCGACTGCCGACACAGAGGTAGCTACAGCCGTGGACTACCGTACTGTGTCTGCTGCTAATATAGACTGGATGATAATGAGATGAAATTAATATATATATATATATATATATATAATATCACTAGTACTGCAGCCGGACAGGTATATATATTTATTATGTAATGACTGATGACGGACCTGCTGGACACTGTCAGCTCAGCAGCACCGCAGACTGCTACAGTAAGCTACTATAGTAGTATGTATAAAGAAGAAGAAAGAAAAAAAAAAAAACATGGGTAGGTGGTATACAATTATGGATGGACCAGCGACTGCCGACACAGAGGTAGCTACAGCCGTGGACTACCGTACTGTGTCTGCTGCTAATATAGACTGGATGATAATGAGATGAAATTAATATATATATATATATATATATATATATAATATCACTAGTACTGCAGCCGGACAGGTATATATATTTATTATGTAATGACTGATGACGGACCTGCTGGACACTGTCAGCTCAGCAGCACCGCAGACTGCTACAGTAAGCTACTATAGTAGTATGTATAAAGAAGAAGAAAGAAAAAAAAAAACACGGGTAGGTGGTATACAATATTATATATATATTATATACAATTATATATATATATATATATATATATATATATATATATATATTAAACTGGTGGTGATTATTAAACTGGTGGTCAGGTCACTGGTCACACTATCAGCAACTTGCAAGTAGTACTCCTAAGCAGACAATCACAATATATATTATACTGGTGGTCAGTGTGGTCACAATGGCAGTGTGGCACTCTGGCAGCAAAAGTGTGCACTGTACGTTATATGTAGTACTCCTGAGTCCTGCTCTCAGACTCTAACTGCTCCCCACTGTCAGTGTCTCCCCCACATGTCAGATATACATTATACAGTCACACTATCTATCTAACTATCACTTCAGCAAGTAGTAGTACTCCTCCTAATGCTCCCCAAAATTACTACCGTGTCTCTCTCTACTCTAGTCTCACTCTCTTCTTCTCTTCTCTATAAACGGAGAGGACGCCAGCCACGTCCTCTCCCTATGAATCTCAATGAACGTGTGAAAATGGCGGCGACGCGCGGCTCCTTATATAGAATCCGAGTCTCGCGATAGAATCCGAGCCTCGCGAGAATCCGACAGCGGGATGATGACGTTCGGGCGCGCTCGGGTTAACCGAGCAAGGCGGGAAGATCCGAGTCGCTCGGACCCGTGTAAAAAAACATGAAGTTCGGGCGGGTTCGGTTTCCGAGGAACCGAACCCGCTCATCTCTAGTTTCAACTGACCATTTTCAGGGAGTTGTTGGGAAAAATGCAGGCGTGTCCAAGCGTTTGCAGGGCGGGTGTCTGACGTCAATTCCGGGTTTGGACAGGCGGAAGTGATCGCAGCGGCTGAGTTCTGAGCTACTCAGAAACTGCACAATCTGTTTTTGTACCGCTCGGCTGCACATTCGTTCGCACACTTGCAAATACACTCCCAGCGACTATCTGTTCGCAGCGCTGCAAAAAATAGCTAGCGAGCGATCAACTCAGAATGACCCCCATACTGAAAATAAATACATGCAAGCTTATATACATCCCACATACAGTAGGTTATTTGAAAATATATTTCATAGTTTAGCTCCAGATAATTGTTGTATCAACCATATGTGTATAATAAGAAGGTAATAGGTACAGACTTAGGGGGTAATTCAGACTCCATCGCTACAGCGGCAGCACTGCGTGTGCGCACCCCAGGAGCCCAGTGTGATGCTATCAGCATCTCAGGGCTGCGATCGCCTCTGCCTGATTGACAGGCAGAGGCGGTCGTAGGGCAGGAAGGGGCGTGCCAAAGGCATTAGAATGCAATTGGTGGGGCGCGGTCTGGACAACGGAAGCATTTCCGGACCATTGGAGGGGCAGGCTGCAGCGGCTTTGTGACGTCACACGCAGCCACTGCGGTTCGGCATGCAACGAGTAGCGGCCTGCCAGCGCACAGGAGCTGCACTGGCAGGGACCTACTTGATGGGTGCAAAAGCATTGTTGTGGCGCGATGCTTTTGTACCTGTGCGGGGGAGGAGGGGGTAGGGCCTGACATGCGGGGTGAACTAGACCTGTGCTGGGTGTCCCCCCGCATGTCTGTGAAACTGATCGTAGATGTGCTAAATTTAGCACATCTATGGTTAGATCTGAATCAGGCCCAATGACTGGTGAGAGAGTCTCCAGGCCGAAGCTGAGTGGGAGAAAGCAGTGGCACTTCTACTGTTGCAGGAGATATGTGCAGCACCCAAATGAGAGTGCACTGAAAAAATTGTGAATATCTGATTAGTTGAGGAGAGCTGTACGTAGTTGGTTGTGCAATCCTGTGTATAAATTCAAGTTGCCGGATGCTGGGACCCGTGTGTGCACCATGGGTATACCAAAAATGATGCTACGTACGTTTCACCCTATCTGAGTGCTTGCTCACAAGAAAGGCCTGTCGGAGGGAAAGCCCCGGGCACTGTATATTAAGTAGTGCCCATCCTATCAGAGTCCTGCATTATGTATTGGCAGGTCCAGGAGCCTTAAGTTATAAGTTAAAGCGTGTGATTAAGAGAAGAGAAACACCTAAAAAGGATACTGGGTTACTAGTAGTTTCAATAAAAGCAGGTACTGAGAGTCCTTACACTTGTTTCATCCTGTCATAGCCGTTTTATACATTATCAAATATAGCAGAGTTACAGCAAACCCTGCATTATTAACAAAGCCTAAATAGACATCCCGTTTAAAGGAACACAATGCCGTATTGTCAGGTTTAACATAGTTACAGTATGTATTGTTTAGCTAATAGGGCTTGAAATAAACCTGCCGTTTTCATCTAAAAACTATTTCCAGTATCAGACCCTTTCTGACCAAGGATGCTACTAAGACTCTTATCTACTCACTGGTCATCTCCAGACTGGTCTACTGTAATCTCCTCCTAACTGGCATTCCTGACAAACACCTCTCTCCACTCCAATCTATCCTCAATGCTGCTGCCCTGCTCATTTTCCTCACCAAACGCACTACGTCCACCTCTCCTCTCCTACAGGCCCTTCACTGGCTTCCCTTCCCTTTCAGAATCCATTTCAAGCTTCTCACACTCACTTACAAAGCCCTCACCCACTCCTCTCCCATCTACATCTCTGACCTTATCTCCCTTTACTCTCCCACCCGTCCTCTTCACTCTGCTAATGCACGCTGACTCTCCTGCCTACGGATTACTTCCTCCCACTCCTACCTCCAAGATTTTTCATGTGGTGCTCCCTTTCTCTGGAATTCTTTACCTTTCCCCCTCAGACTCTCCACCTCTCTACAAAACTTTAAACGGGCTCTCAAGACCCAGTTCTTCACCAAACCCAGCCAAATCTCATCCTAACCCTCTGTTCTACGCTCTCTATGTACCCCATCTGTGTAACCCCTGTCTGTCTACCCCTCCCCTTTAGAATGTAAGCTCTCACGAGCAGGGCCCTCTTCCCTCATGTGCTTATCCTTTCTTACTTTAATAATCTTCAACTGCACCAAATCCAGCAGTCTTCTGCCACCTGATACTTATTCCAGTGTCATCTGCTGATGTAACTGTTTATTTACCCTGTACTTGTCCTATACTGTCATCAACTGTAAGTTGCTGTTTTCCTGCTTGCTTATTTGTTTATGTACTCTGTAATTGGGCGCTGCGGAACCCTTGTGGCGCCATATAAATAAAGGATAATATTATTAATAAATAAGTGTCCATTTTTGGAGAACACTCAGTGCAAAATATATATGTTACAAAGACTGTAGATCGGTAATGACAGTTATGTTAGTTAGAGAAAAAACAAAGAAAAAGCGCCCTACTGAGCCTAAGTTGAAAATGCTGCCTGCTGCTCTCAAGGGAAAAGGGTATTAGCACACCCTGAACAATTGGAAGAAAAAAGAAAAAAAGAGAGCGCAAGCAGACTACATATACATTTGAACAAATTTATTCATAAAAATATGTTAAATCACAATCAGTTAAAAAGTGACATTAGTTGGAGCTAATAATATATTCAATTCAACAAAGAATCCACACTCGGCATATGATATGTAATAGTCCCACAGTACTAGTGCACTAGTAGATGACGCAATAATCGGTATACGTTCTTTAATAGAACCAATGATCCATCAGTCTGGTGTGATTATTAGTGGCTGATAATTTGATATGCACATTTTTTTAAATATAGCACTTTAGAAACAGTTCCAAAATGAATGTTTTCCTTTATTCTATATAGTAGTGGTATTCTTGCTATTGGATGAACCGGTTTGGTAAAGGTATCATACTGGAATTAAGTGAAGTAAAGTGCATGAGCTCCGTCTGTCACTCTCTCACTGTGACTAGTATCCGGAGCTGAATTGCTTACCGCTTCTACAGATGTCCCAGCGGTACTGACCATGAACCGGGCGCCGCTCTTTCTAGCGGCTCGACCTCCCGTTCTCCTGCCGGACCAGTAAGGCAGGATATCTCTTTCACTGCCGCCTCCAAAAAGGATCGCTGGTGCTCCAGATGATTTGAGCACTGTAGATTCCGAATGAATCAAATGAAAGCCACGGTCCCCGTATGGCAAGCGGGACCAATGCAGGTGGCTACGGAGCTGGTCAATCAATTCCGGCAGAGATTGAGGGTATAAAATAGATAAACTCGTAGGACTGACGAGTGCCTGGATCCTTTGAGCCCTGACGCGTTTCTCGACCGACAACGCTGCTCGTTTCCTCAGAGGGTTGAAGTCAGAGGTTAAGCACTTGCAGAAAATTAAAAATAAATATACTGTAAAGTAGATTTATTCAAATGGATAATTTATAATTAGAGGCAATGGGAAGGTAGGATGATAGATCAGAATGATAATGATACTACTGAACAATAAAAGCAAAACAAATAGAATCCAATGAAGGACTGGTGTATCATGTAGACAGTACCACCCGCGGACACATATAGCTGATACAGTGAAGGATGGATAGATAGATAGATAGATAGATAGATAGATAGATAGATAGACAGACAGACAGACAGACAGACAGACAGACAGACAGATAGATAAAGTTGTTCCAATTATATCTGAGACCCACTGGCTGATAATGTGATTATCTTTGATCTGGTAATAGTCAAACAATAACATTATTAAAGGTACTGTGATGCAAGGGGGGTTACTAAAATATAGAAAAATACATAAAAGACAGAGGTGTGTGTTGGGTGCTGTCATTTAGTGTAAGTAGGTTAACAAAATCTCTTGAAGAATGTGAGGATGAGAAAAATAGTGAGACAATAGCATGACATAAAGATTGACATAAAAACAAGAAGAAAGTCAAAAGTTAATGTACCAAAGTGTGAAGGTGTTAATGAGATGATGCTTAAATGAAAAGTTGTGAAGTGTTAATTAAAATGATGTGTCTAGTATTGAAATTAACAGAAAGGTGAGTTAATGTGAGATGTGGTATAGCAAGGCACGGAAAAGAAGGTTAAAAGAGATTATTTACTAACAGTTATTGGTGATTGAAGTATTTATCAATATGACAAAGAAACAGTGATAGCAGCTCAATCACTCTGGAGATACTTAACAGATGCTAGAAAAGATGAGGAGTCACAGCAGACAGAGAGGGGGGTGCTTTTTCCCCTGGTATCTCCCTTCCCCCCAGCACACTGACTAATACCCGCAACAATACCTGAACTTATCTGGTAATAGAATTTAGAGATATTTGTTACATGAATTTGCAAAGACATGGTTAGCTGCTGAGCCGCATCACGGCTTCTCTTATATCAGCAGTCCTACACTACCTAATAGTAGTGCCCACATAGGGCCATGTGATTTGTCTACAGTAAGGCCCCATGATAAAGACTCATACAAAACTCCATTCAGATTGAAAGCTAGCTTACCTGAGAGCCACCCCTAAGATCTCCCATTAGCACTACAAGGACCAGCATGCCTTCCAAATGCTGCTCCCATTCAATGCCTTCTCACACATGCAAGCAAACAAACAGCGGTAGCAGCTCAATCAATCTGGAGATACAGTACTTATCAGGTGCTAGAAAAGGGGAAGGGTCACAGCAAACATGGGGGGAGGTGTTTTTTCCCCCTTGGTATCCCACCAGCACACCGAATAATACCCACAACAATACCTTAACCTGATGGTAGTTGATACTCTCATTCCAGCCATTTGGTGGGAGAGAACCCAGTTTGAATATCCATGCGCTTTCTTTCTTCAGAAGCTCCTTGTTGATATCACCTCCTCTTATCCTAAGGTGTATACATTCAATTTCAAAGATTTGCAGGTCATCTGTTGAGTTTTGATGTACAGTACATCTAGAAAATTCCTGGCCACCGTGGTAATTTGTTTCATCTTTTTTAAGTCAGATATTACATTCCTTACTGTCCCAATGTGTTCCAAGGCACGTTGCTTGAGCATCCTAGAAGTCATGACCACATAGTAAATATTACACGGTCAGGTTATACAATATATGATATCGGTAGAACTGCAATTGAAGAATTGTTTGATCTGATGTTTTTGGCCACACTTGTCCATAATATTATCTTTCTTGTAGAGATGAGCGCCTGAAATTTTTCGGGTTTTGTGTTTTGGTTTTGGGTTCGGTTCCGCGGCCGTGTTTTGGGTTCGAACGCGTTTTGGCAAAACCTCACCGAATTATTTTTGTCGGATTCGGGTGTGTTTTGGATTCGGGTGTTTTTTTCCAAAAACACTAAAAAACAGCTTAAATCATAGAATTTGGGGGTCATTTTGATCCCAAAGTATTATTAACCTCAAAAACCATAATTTACACTCATTTTCAGTCTATTCTGAATACCTCACACCTCACAATATTATTTTTAGTCCTAAAATTTGCACCGAGGTCGCTGTGTGAGTAAGATAAGCGACCCTAGTGGCCGACACAAACACCGGGCCCATCTAGGAGTGGCACTGCAGTGTCACGCAGGATGTCCCTTCCAAAAAACCCTCCCCAAACAGCACATGACGCAAAGAAAAAAAGAGGCGCAATGAGGTAGCTGTGTGAGTAAGATTAGCGACCCTAGTGGCCGACACAAACACCGGGCCCATCTAGGAGTGGCACTGCAGTGTCACGCAGGATGTCCCTTCCAAAAAACCCTCCCCAAACAGCACATGACGCAAAGAAAAAAAGAGGCGCAATGAGGTAGCTGTGTGAGTAAGATTAGCGACCCTAGTGGCCGACACAAACACCGGGCCCATCTAGGAGTGGCACTGCAGTGTCACGCAGGATGGCCCTTCCAAAAAACCCTCCCCAAACAGCACATGACGCAAAGAAAAAAAGAGGCGCAATGAGGTAGCTGACTGTGTGAGTAAGATTAGCGACCCTAGTGGCCGACACAAACACCGGGCCCATCTAGGAGTGGCACTGCAGTGTCACGCAGGATGTCCCTTCCAAAAAACCCTCCCCAAACAGCACATGACGCAAAGAAAAAAAGAGGCGCAATGAGGTAGCTGTGTGAGTAAGATTAGCGACCCTAGTGGCCGACACAAACACCGGGCCCATCTAGGAGTGGCACTGCAGTGTCACGCAGGATGGCCCTTCCAAAAAACCCTCCCCAAACAGCACATGACGCAAAGAAAAAAAGAGGCGCAATGAGGTAGCTGTGTGAGTAAGATTAGCGACCCTAGTGGCCGACACAAACACCGGGCCCATCTAGGAGTGGCACTGCAGTGTCACGCAGGATGTCCCTTCCAAAAAACCCTCCCCAAACAGCACATGACGCAAAGAAAAAAAGAGGCGCAATGAGGTAGCTGTGTGAGTAAGATTAGCGACCCTAGTGGCCGACACAAACACCGGGCCCATCTAGGAGTGGCACTGCAGTGTCACGCAGGATGTCCCTTCCAAAAAACCCTCCCCAATCAGCACATGATGCAAAGAAAAAGAAAAGAAAAAAGAGGTGCAAGATGGAATTATCCTTGGGCCCTCCCACCCACCCTTATGTTGTATAAACAAAACAGGACATGCACACTTTAACCAACCCATCATTTCAGTGACAGGGTCTGCCACACGACTGTGACTGATATGACGGGTTGGTTTGGACCCCCCCCAAAAAAGAAGCAATTAATCTCTCCTTGCACAAACTGGCTCTACAGAGGCAAGATGTCCACCTCATCTTCACCCTCCGATATATCACCGTGTACATCCCCCTCCTCACAGATTATCAATTCGTCCCCACTGGAATCCACCATCTCAGCTCCCTGTGTACTTTGTGGAGGCAATTGCTGCTGGTCAATGTCTCCGCGGAGGAATTGATTATAATTCATTTTAATGAACATCATCTTCTCCACATTTTCTGGATGTAACCTCGTACGCCGATTGCTGACAAGGTGAGCGGCGGCACTAAACACTCTTTCGGAGTACACACTTGTGGGAGGGCAACTTAGGTAGAATAAAGCCAGTTTGTGCAAGGGCCTCCAAATTGCCTCTTTTTCCTGCCAGTATAAGTACGGACTGTGTGACGTGCCTACTTGGATGCGGTCACTCATATAATCCTCCACCATTCTATCAATGTTGAGAGAATCATATGCAGTGACAGTAGACGACATGTCCGTAATCGTTGTCAGGTCCTTCAGTCCGGACCAGATGTCAGCATCAGCAGTCGCTCCAGACTGCCCTGCATCACCGCCAGCGGGTGGGCTCGGAATTCTGAGCCTTTTCCTCGCACCCCCAGTTGCGGGAGAATGTGAAGGAGGAGATGTTGACAGGTCGCGTTCCGCTTGACTTGACAATTTTGTCACCAGCAGGTCTTTCAACCCCAGCAGACCTGTGTCTGCCGGAAAGAGAGATCCAAGGTAGGCTTTAAATCTAGGATCGAGCACGGTGGCCAAAATGTAGTGCTCTGATTTCAACAGATTGACCACCCGTGAATCCTTGTTAAGCGAATTAAGGGCTCCATCCACAAGTCCCACATGCCTAGCGGAATCGCTCCGTGTTAGCTCCTCCTTCAATGCCTCCAGCTTCTTCTGCAAAAGCCTGATGAGGGGAATGACCTGACTCAGGCTGGCAGTGTCTGAACTGACTTCACATGTGGCAAGTTCAAAGGGCATCAGAACCTTGCACAACGTTGAAATCATTCTCCACTGCACTTGAGACAGGTGCATTCCACCTACTATATCGTGCTCAATTGTATAGGCTTGAATGGCCTTTTGCTGCTCCTCCAACCTCTGAAGCATATAGAGGGTTGAATTCCACCTCGTTACCACTTCTTGCTTCAGATGATGGCAGGGCAGGTTCAGTAGTTTTTGGTGGTGCTCCAGTTTTCTGTACGTGGTGCCTGTACACCGAAAGTGTCCCGCAATTCTTCTGGCCACCGACAGCATCTCTTGCACGCCCCTGTCGTTTTTTAAAAAATTCTGCACCACCAAATTCAAGGTATGTGCAAAACATGGGACGTGCTGGAATTGGCCCAGATTTAATGCACACACAATATTGCTGGCGTTGTCCGATGCCACAAATCCACAGGAGAGTCCAATTGGGGTAAGCCATTCCGCGATGATCTTCCTCAGTTGCCGTAAGAGGTTTTCAGCTGTGTGCGTATTCTGGAAAGCGGTGATACAAAGCGTAGCCTGCCTAGGAAAGAGTTGGCGTTTGCGAGATGCTGCTACTGGTGCCGCCGCTGCTGTTCTTGCGGCGGGAGTCCATACATCTACCCAGTGGGCTGTCACAGTCATATAGTCCTGACCCTGCCCTGCTCCACTTGTCCACATGTCCGTGGTTAAGTGGACATTGGGTACAGCTGCATTTTTTAGGACACTGGTGACTCTTTTTCTGAGGTCTGTGTACATTTTCGGTATCGCCTGCCTAGAGAAATGGAACCTAGATGGTATTTGGTACCGGGGACACAGTACCTCCAACAAGTCTCTAGTTGGCTCTGCAGTAATGATGGATACCGGAACCACGTTTCTCACCACCCAGGATGCCAAGGCCTCAGTTATCCGCTTTGCAGTAGGATGACTGCTGTGATATTTCATCTTCCTCGCAAAGGACTGTTGAACAGTCAATTGCTTACTGGAAGTAGTACAAGTGGGCTTACGACTTCCCCTCTGGGATGACCATCGACTCCCAGCGGCAACAACAGCAGCGCCAGCAGCAGTAGGCGTTACACGCAAGGATGCATCGGAGGAATCCCAGGCAGGAGAGGACTCGTCAGAATTGCCAGTGACATGGCCTGCAGGACTATTGGCATTCCTGGGGAAGGAGGAAATTGACACTGAGGGAGTTTGTGGGGTGGTTTGCGTGAGCTTGGTTACAAGAGGAAGGGATTTACTGGTCAGTGGACTGCTTCCGCTGTCACCCAAAGTTTTTGAACTTGTCACTGACTTATTATGAATGCGCTGCAGGTGACGTATAAGGGAGGATGTTCCGAGGTGGTTAACGTCCTTACCCCTACTTATTACAGCTTGACAAAGGGAACACACGGCTTGACACCTGTTGTCCGCATTTCTGGTGAAATACCTCCACACCGAAGAGCTGATTTTTTTGGTATTTTCACCTGGCATGTCAACGGCCATATTCCTCCCACGGACAACAGGTGTCTCCCCGGGTGCCTGACTTAAACAAACCACCTCACCATCAGAATCCTCCTGGTCAATTTCCTCCCCAGCGCCAGCAACACCCATATCCTCCTCATCCTGGTGTACTTCAACACTGACATCTTCAATCTGACTATCAGGAACTGGACTGCGGGTGCTCCTTCCAGCACTTGCAGGGGGCGTGCAAATGGTGGAAGGCGCATGCTCTTCACGTCCAGTGTTGGGAAGGTCAGGCATCGCAACCGACACAATTGGACTCTCCTTGTGGATTTGGGATTTCAAAGAACGCACAGTTCTTTGCGGTGCTTTTGCCAGCTTGAGTCTTTTCAGTTTTCTAGCGAGAGGCTGAGTGCTTCCATCCTCATGTGAGCTGAACCACTAGCCATGAACATAGGCCAGGGCCTCAGCCGTTCCTTGCCACTCCGTGTGGTAAATGGCATATTGGCAAGTTTACGCTTCTCCTCCGACAATTTTATTTTAGGTTTTGGAGTCCTTTTTTTACTGATATTTGGTGTTTTGGTTTTGACATGCTCTGTACTATGCCATTGGGCATCGGCCTTGGCAGACGACGTTGCTGGCATTTCATCGTCTCGGCCATGACTAGTGGCAGCAGCTTCAGCACGAGGTGGAAGTGGATCTTGATCTTTCCCTAATTTTGGAACCTCAACATTTTTGTTCTCCATATTTTAATAGGCACAACTAAAAGGCACCTCAGGTAAACAATGGAGATGGATGGATTGGATACTAGTATACAATTATGGACGGGCTGCCGAGTGCCGACACAGAGGTAGCCACAGCCGTGAACTACCGCACTGTACTGTGTCTGCTGCTAATATATAGACTGGTTGATAAAGAGATAGTATACTCGTAACTAGTATGTATGTATAAAGAAAGAAAAAAAAACCACGGTTAGGTCACTGGTATATACAATTATGGACGGGCTGCGGAGTGCCGACACAGAGGTAGCCACAGCCGTGAACTACCGCACTGTACTGTGTCTGCTGCTAATATATAGACTGGTTGATAAAGAGATAGTATACTCGTAACTAGTATGTATGTATAAAGAAAGAAAAAAAAACCACGGTTAGGTCACTGGTATATACAATTATGGACGGGCTGCGGAGTGCCGACACAGAGGTAGCCACAGCCATGAACTACCGCACTGTACTGTGTCTGCTGCTAATATATAGACTGGTTGATAAAGAGATAGTATACTCGTAACTAGTATGTATGTATAAAGAAAGAAAAAAAAAACCACGGTTAGGTCACTGGTATATACAATTATGGACGGGCTGCGGAGTGCCGACACAGAGGTAGCCACAGCCGTGAACTACCGCACTGTACTGTGTCTGCTGCTAATATATAGACTGGTTGATAAAGAGATAGTATACTCGTAACTAGTATGTATGTATAAAGAAAGAAAAAAAAACCACGGTTAGGTCACTGGTATATACAATTATGGACGGGCTGCGGAGTGCCGACACAGAGGTAGCCCCAGCCGTGAACTACCGCACTGTACTGTGTCTGCTGCTAATATATAGACTGGTTGATAAAGAGATAGTATACTCGTAACTAGTATGTATGTATAAAGAAAGAAAAAAAAACCACGGTTAGGTCACTGGTATATACAATTATGGACGGGCTGCGGAGTGCCGACACAGAGGTAGCCACAGCCGTGAACTACCGCACTGTACTGTGTCTGCTGCTAATATATAGACTGGTTGATAAAGAGATAGTATACTCGTAACTAGTATGTATGTATAAAGAAAGAAAAAAAAACCACGGTTAGGTCACTGGTATATACAATTATGGACGGGCTGCCGAGTGCCGACACAGAGGTAGCCACAGCCGTGAACTACCGCACTGTACTGTGTCTGCTGCTAATATATAGACTGGTTGATAAAGAGATAGTATACTCGTAACTAGTATGTATGTATAAAGAAAGAAAAAAAAACCACGGTTAGGTCACTGGTATATACAATTATGGACGGGCTGCGGAGTGCCGACACAGAGGTAGCCACAGCCGTGAACTACCGCACTGTACTGTGTCTGCTGCTAATATATAGACTGGTTGATAAAGAGATAGTATACTCGTAACTAGTATGTATGTATAAAGAAAGAAAAAAAAACCACGGTTAGGTCACTGGTATATACAATTATGGACGGGCTGCCGAGTGCCGACACAGAGGTAGCCACAGCCGTGAACTACCGCACTGTACTGTGTCTGCTGCTAATATATAGACTGGTTGATAAAGAGATAGTATACTCGTAACTAGTATGTATGTATAAAGAAAGAAAAAAAAACCACGGTTAGGTCACTGGTATATACAATTATGGACGGGCTGCGGAGTGCCGACACAGAGGTAGCCACAGCCGTGAACTACCGCACTGTACTGTGTCTGCTGCTAATATATAGACTGGTTGATAAAGAGATAGTATACTCGTAACTAGTATGTATGTATAAAGAAAGAAAAAAAAACCATGGTTAGGTCACTGGTATATACAATTATGGACGGGCTGCCGAGTGCCGACACAGAGGTAGCCACAGCCGTGAACTACCGCACTGTACTGTGTCTGCTGCTAATATATAGACTGGTTGATAAAGAGATAGTATACTCGTAACTAGTATGTATGTATAAAGAAAGAAAAAAAAACCACGGTTAGGTCACTGGTATATACAATTATGGACGGGCTGCGGAGTGCCGACACAGAGGTAGCCACAGCCGTGAACTACCGCACTGTACTGTGTCTGCTGCTAATATATAGACTGGTTGATAAAGAGATAGTATACTCGTAACTAGTATGTATGTATAAAGAAAGAAAAAAAAACCACGGTTAGGTCACTGGTATATACAATTATGGACGGGCTGCGGAGTGCCGACACAGAGGTAGCCACAGCCGTGAACTACCGCACTGTACTGTGTCTGCTGCTAATATATAGACTGGTTGATAAAGAGATAGTATACTCGTAACTAGTATGTATGTATAAAGAAAGAAAAAAAAACCATGGTTAGGTCACTGGTATATACAATTATGGACGGGCTGCCGAGTGCCGACACAGAGGTAGCCACAGCCGTGAACTACCGCACTGTACTGTGTCTGCTGCTAATATATAGACTGGTTGATAAAGAGATAGTATACTCGTAACTAGTATGTATGTATAAAGAAAGAAAAAAAAACCACGGTTAGGTCACTGGTATATACAATTATGGACGGGCTGCGGAGTGCCGACACAGAGGTAGCCACAGCCGTGAACTACCGCACTGTACTGTGTCTGCTGCTAATATATAGACTGGTTGATAAAGAGATAGTATACTCGTAACTAGTATGTATGTATAAAGAAAGAAAAAAAAACCACGGTTAGGTCACTGGTATATACAATTATGGACGGGCTGCGGAGTGCCGACACAGAGGTAGCCACAGCCGTGAACTACCGCACTGTACTGTGTCTGCTGCTAATATATAGACTGGTTGATAAAGAGATAGTATACTCGTAACTAGTATGTATGTATAAAGAAAGAAAAAAAAACCACGGTTAGGTCACTGGTATATACAATTATGGACGGGCTGCGGAGTGCCGACACAGAGGTAGCCACAGCCGTGAACTACCGCACTGTACTGTGTCTGCTGCTAATATATAGACTGGTTGATAAAGAGATAGTATACTCGTAACTAGTATGTATGTATAAAGAAAGAAAAAAAAACCACGGTTAGGTCACTGGTATATACAATTATGTACGGGCTGCCGAGTGCCGACACAGAGGTAGCCACAGCCGTGAACTACCGCACTGTACTGTGTCTGCTGCTAATATAGACTGGTTGATAAAGAGATAGTATACTACTAATATTATATACTGGTGGTCAGGTCACTGGTCACTAGTCACACTGGCAGTGGCACTCCTGCAGCAAAAGTGTGCACTGTTTAATTTTAATATAATATTATGTACTCCTGGCTCCTGCTATAACCTATAACTGGCACTGCAGTAGTGCTCCCCAGTCTCCCCCACAATTATAAGCTGTGTGAGCTGAGCAGTCAGACATATATATAATAAGAAGATGCAGCACACTGGCCTGAGCCTGAGCAGTGCACACAGATATGGTATGTATGTGACTGAGTCACTGTGTGCTGTGTATCGCTTTTTTCAGGCAGAGAACGGATTATAAATAAAAGTGGTGGTCACTGGTCACTATCAGCAAAACTCTGCACTGTACACTACTGAGTACTCCTAATGCTCCCCAAAATTAGTAAATCAAGTGTCTAAACGGAGAGGACGCCAGCCACGTCCTCTCCCTATCAATCTCAATGCACGTGTGAAAATGGCGGCGACGCGCGGCTCCTTATATAGAATCCGAGTCTCGCGATAGAATCCGAGCCTCGCGAGAATCCGACAGCGTCATGATGACGTTCGGGCGCGCTCGGGTTAACCAAGCAAGGCGGGAAGATCCGAGTCGCTCGGACCCGTGAAAAAAAACATGAAGTTCGTGCGGGTTCGGATTCAGAGAAACCGAACCCGCTCATCTCTACTTTCTTGAGAAAGTAATTACATATTTAACAAGATCCACAAGGGTGTTGTTAAAGGTTTTTTTAGGGGGATTCTCCATGTAATGACTCTTCACTTATTTGTCTGTTAAATTAGAAGAACCTTTAAATTAGAAACCTTTTTTAGGCAACAGACGGGGCACAAAAGGTCATCCAAAAGGAGAACGCAAAGTGGTGAAAAGAAGAGGACGACTAGATCAACGATGGGACTCCTCTCTCCATTCCGATATCCAACCAGAATAAGGACCAGTAAACCCCATGGAAAATGTACAAATTATTAATCTCTCTGAATGTAACTTGAACAAGGAACATCTGACAATTCTCTCAGAAGGGCTATCATTCTCATCGATGAAGGGATGTTATTGTAACGGGAAAAGGATCTGAGATTATTCGGTAGAAAATTACTGTTAACCAAATTCCGTGCAACACCAATGACGGTTCTTAATGCATTCTTCTTTACCTTCTTTTCCGTGCCTTACTGTACCGCATCTCACCTTTACTCACCTTTATGTTAATTTCAATACTAACCACAACACTCTAAATAACACTTCACAACTTTTCATTTAAGTATCATCTCATTAACACCTTCACACTTAAGTACATTAACTTTTGACATTCTTCTTCTTGATTTCATGTCAATCTTTATGTCATGTTATTGTCTCACTATTTTTCTCATCCTCACATTCTTCACGACATTTTCTTAACCTACTGTCGCAAATTGACAACACCCAACCGTACACCTCTGTCTTTATTATATATGTTTCTATATTTTAGTAACACCCTGTGCATCACAGCTCCTTTAATTACATTATTGTGAAACTATTACCAGATCAAGGATAACCACATTATCAACCGTGGGGGGAAAGGGGGGTGGGGAGTAGTCTCAGATGTAATTCGACCCACCTTATTTATTTATATACTTATCTCTGTATGAGGTAGAGATGAGCGGGTTCGGTTCCTCGGAATCCGAACCCGCCCGAACTTCATGTTTTTTTTCACGGGTCCGAGCGACTCGGATCTTCCCGCCTTGCTCGGTTAACCCGAGCGCGCCCGAACGTCATCATGACGCTGTCGGATTCTCGCGAGGCTCGGATTCTATCGCGAGACTCGGATTCTATATAAGGAGCCGCGCGTCGCCGCCATTTTCACTCGTGCATTGAGATTGATAGGGAGAGGACGTGTCTGGCGTCCTCTCCATTAGAATAGAGATAGATTAGATAGAGAGAGAGAGATTGTGCAGAGTCGCAGACAGAGTTAGTTTACCACAGTCAGTGACCAGTGCAGTTGCTAGTTAACTTTTATTTAATATAATATATCCGTTCACTTCTCTCTGCTATATCCGTTCTCTGCCTGAAAAAAAAAACGATACACAGCACAGTCAGTCACACAGTGTGACTCAGTCTGTGTGCACTCAGCTCAGCCCAGTGTGCTGCACAGTCATCAATGTATAAATTAAAAGCTTATAATTAATTGTGGGGGAGACTGGGGAGCACTGCAGGTTGTTAGCAGGAGCCAGGAGTACAATTATATTAATTAACAGTGCACACTTTTGCTGCAGGAGTGGTGACCAGTGCCTGACCACCAGTATAGTATTGTTGTATACTACTAATATCTCTTTAAATATCAACCAGTCTATATTAGCAGCAGACACAGTACAGTGCGGTAGTTCACGGCTGTGGCTACCTCTGTGTCGGCACACGGCAGGCAGTCCGTCCGACCAGAATTGTATTATTTATTATTATATACCTACCACCTAACCGTGGTTTTTTTTTCATTCTTTATACCGTCATAGTGTCATCCTAATTGTTACGAGTATACTACTATCTCTTTATCAACCAGTGTACAGTGCGGTAGTTCACGGCTGTGGCTACCTCTGTGTCGGCACACGGCAGGCAGTCCGTCCGACCAGAATTGTATTATTTATTATTATATACCTACCACCTAACCGTGGTTTTTTTTTTCATTCTTTATACCGTCATAGTGTCATCCTAATTGTTACGAGTATACTACTATCTCTTTATCAACCAGTGTACAGTGCGGTAGTTCACGGCTGTGGCTACCTCTGTGTCGGCACACGGCAGGCAGTCCGTCCGACCAGAATTGTATTATTTATTATTATATACCTACCACCTAACCGTGGTTTTTTTTTTCATTCTTTATACCGTCATAGTGTCATCCTAATTGTTACGAGTATACTACTATCTCTTTATCAACCAGTGTACAGTGCGGTAGTTCACGGCTGTGGCTACCTCTGTGTCGGCACACGGCAGGCAGTCCGTCCGACCAGAATTGTATTATTTATTATTATATACCTACCACCTAACCGTGGTTTTTTTTTCATTCTTTATACCGTCATAGTGTCATCCTAATTGTTACGAGTATACTACTATCTCTTTATCAACCAGTGTACAGTGCGGTAGTTCACGGCTGTGGCTACCTCTGTGTCGGCACACGGCAGGCAGTCCGTCCGACCAGAATTGTATTATTTATTATTATATACCTACCACCTAACCGTGGTTTTTTTTTCATTCTTTATACCGTCATAGTGTCATCCTAATTGTTACGAGTATACTACTATCTCTTTATCAACCAGTGTACAGTGCGGTAGTTCACGGCTGTGGCTACCTCTGTGTCGGCACACGGCAGGCAGTCCGTCCGACCAGAATTGTATTATTTATTATTATATACCTACCACCTAACCGTGGTTTTTTTTTTCATTCTTTATACCGTCATAGTGTCATCCTAATTGTTACGAGTATACTACTATCTCTTTATCAACCAGTGTACAGTGCGGTAGTTCACGGCTGTGGCTACCTCTGTGTCGGCACACGGCAGGCAGTCCGTCCGACCAGAATTGTATTATTTATTATTATATACCTACCACCTAACCGTGGTTTTTTTTTTCATTCTTTATACCGTCATAGTGTCATCCTAATTGTTACGAGTATACTACTATCTCTTTATCAACCAGTGTACAGTGCGGTAGTTCACGGCTGTGGCTACCTCTGTGTCGGCACACGGCAGGCAGTCCGTCCGACCAGAATTGTATTATTTATTATTATATACCTACCACCTAACCGTGGTTTTTTTTTTCATTCTTTATACCGTCATAGTGTCATCCTAATTGTTACGAGTATACTACTATCTCTTTATCAACCAGTGTACAGTGCGGTAGTTCACGGCTGTGGCTACCTCTGTGTCGGCACACGGCAGGCAGTCCGTCCGACCAGAATTGTATTATTTATTATTATATACCTACCACCTAACCGTGGTTTTTTTTTTCATTCTTTATACCGTCATAGTGTCATCCTAATTGTTACGAGTATACTACTATCTCTTTATCAACCAGTGTACAGTGCGGTAGTTCACGGCTGTGGCTACCTCTGTGTCGGCACACGGCAGGCAGTCCGTCCGACCAGAATTGTATTATTTATTATTATATACCTACCACCTAACCGTGGTTTTTTTTTTCATTCTTTATACCGTCATAGTGTCATCCTAATTGTTACGAGTATACTACTATCTCTTTATCAACCAGTGTACAGTGCGGTAGTTCACGGCTGTGGCTACCTCTGTGTCGGCACACGGCAGGCAGTCCGTCCGACCAGAATTGTATTATTTATTATTATATACCTACCACCTAACCGTGGTTTTTTTTTCATTCTTTATACCGTCATAGTGTCATCCTAATTGTTACGAGTATACTACTATCTCTTTATCAACCAGTGTACAGTGCGGTAGTTCACGGCTGTGGCTACCTCTGTGTCGGCACACGGCAGGCAGTCCGTCCGACCAGAATTGTATTATTTATTATTATATACCTACCACCTAACCGTGGTTTTTTTTTCATTCTTTATACCGTCATAGTGTCATCCTAATTGTTACGAGTATACTACTATCTCTTTATCAACCAGTGTACAGTGCGGTAGTTCACGGCTGTGGCTACCTCTGTGTCGGCACACGGCAGGCAGTCCGTCCGACCAGAATTGTATTATTTATTATTATATACCTACCACCTAACCGTGGTTTTTTTTTTCATTCTTTATACCGTCATAGTGTCATCCTAATTGTTACGAGTATACTACTATCTCTTTATCAACCAGTGTACAGTGCGGTAGTTCACGGCTGTGGCTACCTCTGTGTCGGCACACGGCAGGCAGTCCGTCCGACCAGAATTGTATTATTTATTATTATATACCTACCACCTAACCGTGGTTTTTTTTTCATTCTTTATACCGTCATAGTGTCATCCTAATTGTTACGAGTATACTACTATCTCTTTATCAACCAGTGTACAGTGCGGTAGTTCACGGCTGTGGCTACCTCTGTGTCGGCACACGGCAGGCAGTCCGTCCGACCAGAATTGTATTATTTATTATTATATACCTACCACCTAACCGTGGTTTTTTTTTTCATTCTTTATACCGTCATAGTGTCATCCTAATTGTTACGAGTATACTACTATCTCTTTATCAACCAGTGTACAGTGCGGTAGTTCACGGCTGTGGCTACCTCTGTGTCGGCACACGGCAGGCAGTCCGTCCGACCAGAATTGTATTATTTATTATTATATACCTACCACCTAACCGTGGTTTTTTTTTTCATTCTTTATACCGTCATAGTGTCATCCTAATTGTTACGAGTATACTACTATCTCTTTATCAACCAGTGTACAGTGCGGTAGTTCACGGCTGTGGCTACCTCTGTGTCGGCACACGGCAGGCAGTCCGTCCGACCAGAATTGTATTATTTATTATTATATACCTACCACCTAACCGTGGTTTTTTTTTTCATTCTTTATACCGTCATAGTGTCATCCTAATTGTTACGAGTATACTACTATCTCTTTATCAACCAGTGTACAGTGCGGTAGTTCACGGCTGTGGCTACCTCTGTGTCGGCACACGGCAGGCAGTCCGTCCGACCAGAATTGTATTATTTATTATTATATACCTACCACCTAACCGTGGTTTTTTTTTTCATTCTTTATACCGTCATAGTGTCATCCTAATTGTTACGAGTATACTACTATCTCTTTATCAACCAGTGTACAGTGCGGTAGTTCACGGCTGTGGCTACCTCTGTGTCGGCACACGGCAGGCAGTCCGTCCGACCAGAATTGTATTATTTATTATTATATACCTACCACCTAACCGTGGTTTTTTTTTTCATTCTTTATACCGTCATAGTGTCATCCTAATTGTTACGAGTATACTACTATCTCTTTATCAACCAGTGTACAGTGCGGTAGTTCACGGCTGTGGCTACCTCTGTGTCGGCACACGGCAGGCAGTCCGTCCGACCAGAATTGTATTATTTATTATTATATACCTACCACCTAACCGTGGTTTTTTTTTCATTCTTTATACCGTCATAGTGTCATCCTAATTGTTACGAGTATACTACTATCTCTTTATCAACCAGTGTACAGTGCGGTAGTTCACGGCTGTGGCTACCTCTGTGTCGGCAGTCGGCAGGCAGTCCGTCCATCCATAATTGTATTATTATTATAATATATACCACCTAACCGTGGTTTTTTTTTCATTCTTTATACCGTCGTCATAGTGTCATACTAGTTGTTACGAGTATACTACTATCTCTTTATCAACCAGTGTACAGTGCGGTAGTTCACGGCTGTGGCTACCTCTGTGTCGGCAGTCGGCAGGCAGTCCGTCCATCCATAATTGTATTATTATTATAATATATACCACCTAACCGTGGTTTTTTTTCCATTCTTTATACCGTCGTCATAGTGTCATACTAGTTGTTACGAGTATACTACTATCTCTTTATCAACCAGTGTACAGTGCGGTAGTTCACGGCTGTGGCTACCTCTGTGTCGGCAGTCGGCAGGCAGTCCGTCCATCCATAATTGTATTATTATTATAATATATACCACCTAACCGTGGTTTTTTTATACCACCTAACCGTGGCAGTCCGTCCATAATTGTATACTAGTATCCAATCCATCCATCTCCATTGTTTACCTGAGGTGCCTTTTAGTTCTGCCTATAAAATATGGAGAACAAAAAAGTTGAGGTTCCAAAATTAGGGAAAGATCAAGATCCACTTCCACCTCGTGCTGAAGCTGCTGCCACTAGTCATGGCCGAGACGATGAAATGCCAGCAACGTCGTCTGCCAAGGCCGATGCCCAATGTCATAGTACAGAGCATGTCAAATCCAAAACACCAAATATCAGAAAAAAAAGGACTCCAAAACCTAAAATAAAATTGTCGGAGGAGAAGCGTAAACTTGCCAATATGCCATTTACCACACGGAGTGGCAAGGAACGGCTGAGGCCCTGGCCTATGTTCATGGCTAGTGGTTCAGCTTCACATGAGGATGGAAGCACTCAGCCTCTCGCTAGAAAACTGAAAAGACTCAAGCTGGCAAAAGCACCGCAAAGAACTGTGCGTTCTTTGAAATCCCAAATCCACAAGGAGAGTCCAATTGTGTCGTTTGCGATGCCTGACCTTCCCAACACTGGACGTGAAGAGCATGCGCCTTCCACTATTTGCATGCCCCCTGCAAGTGCTGGAAGGAGCACCCGCAGTCCAGTTCCTGATAGTCAGATTGAAGATGTCAGTGTTGAAGTACACCAGGATGAGGAGGATATGGGTGTTGCTGGCGCTGGGGAGGAAATTGACCAGGAGGATTCTGATGGTGAGGTGGTTTGTTTAAGTCAGGCACCCGGGGAGACACCTGTTGTCCGTGGGAGGAATATGGCCGTTGACATGCCAGGTGAAAATACCAAAAAAATCAGCTCTTCGGTGTGGAGGTATTTCACCAGAAATGCGGACAACAGGTGTCAAGCCGTGTGTTCCCTTTGTCAAGCTGTAATAAGTAGGGGTAAGGACGTTAACCACCTCGGAACATCCTCCCTTATACGTCACCTGCAGCGCATTCATAATAAGTCAGTGACAAGTTCAAAAACTTTGGGTGACAGCGGAAGCAGTCCACTGACCAGTAAATCCCTTCCTCTTGTAACCAAGCTCACGCAAACCACCCCACCAACTCCCTCAGTGTCAATTTCCTCCTTCCCCAGGAATGCCAATAGTCCTGCAGGCCATGTCACTGGCAAGTCTGACGAGTCCTTTCCTGCCTGGGATTCCTCCGATGCATCCTTGCGTGTAACGCCTACTGCTGCTGGCGCTGCTGTTGTTGCCGCTGGGAGTCGATGGTCATCCCAGAGGGGAAGTCGTAAGCCCACTTGTACTACTTCCAGTAAGCAATTGACTGTTCAACAGTCCTTTGCGAGGAAGATGAAATATCACAGCAGTCATCCTACTGCAAAGCGGATAACTGAGTCCTTGACAACTATGTTGGTGTTAGACGTGCGTCCGGTATCCGCCGTTAGTTCACAGGGAACTAGACAATTTATTGAGGCAGTGTGCCCCCGTTACCAAATACCATCTAGGTTCCACTTCTCTAGGCAGGCGATACCGAGAATGTACACGGACGTCAGAAAAAGACTCACCAGTGTCCTAAAAAATGCAGTTGTACCCAATGTCCACTTAACCACGGACATGTGGACAAGTGGAGCAGGGCAGGGTCAGGACTATATGACTGTGACAGCCCACTGGGTAGATGTATGGACTCCCGCCGCAAGAACAGCAGCGGCGGCACCAGTAGCAGCATCTCGCAAACGCCAACTCTTTCCTAGGCAGGCTACGCTTTGTATCACCGCTTTCCAGAATACGCACACAGCTGAAAACCTCTTACGGCAACTGAGGAAGATCATCGCGGAATGGCTTACCCCAATTGGACTCTCCTGTGGATTTGTGGCATCGGACAACGCCAGCAATATTGTGTGTGCATTAAATATGGGCAAATTCCAGCACGTCCCATGTTTTGCACATACCTTGAATTTGGTGGTGCAGAATTTTTTAAAAAACGACAGGGGCGTGCAAGAGATGCTGTCGGTGGCCAGAAAAATTGCGGGACACTTTCGGCGTACAGGCACCACGTACAGAAGACTGGAGCACCACCAAAAACTACTGAACCTGCCCTGCCATCATCTGAAGCAAGAAGTGGTAACGAGGTGGAATTCAACCCTCTATATGCTTCAGAGGTTGGAGGAGCAGCAAAAGGCCATTCAAGCCTATACAATTGAGCACGATATAGGAGATGGAATGCACCTGTCTCAAGTGCAGTGGAGAATGATTTCAACGTTGTGCAAGGTTCTGATGCCCTTTGAACTTGCCACACGTGAAGTCAGTTCAGACACTGCCAGCCTGAGTCAGGTCATTCCCCTCATCAGGCTTTTGCAGAAGAAGCTGGAGGCATTGAAGAAGGAGCTAACACGGAGCGATTCCGCTAGGCATGTGGGACTTGTGGATGCAGCCCTTAATTCGCTTAACAAGGATTCACGGGTGGTCAATCTGTTGAAATCAGAGCACTACATTTTGGCCACCGTGCTCGATCCTAGATTTAAAGCCTACCTTGGATCTCTCTTTCCGGCAGACACAGGTCTGCTGGGGTTGAAAGACCTGCTGGTGACAAAATTGTCAAGTCAAGCGGAACGCGACCTGTCAACATCTCCTCCTTCACATTCTCCCGCAACTGGGGGTGCGAGGAAAAGGCTCAGAATTCCGAGCCCACCCGCTGGCGGTGATGCAGGGCAGTCTGGAGCGACTGCTGATGCTGACATCTGGTCCGGACTGAAGGACCTGACAACGATTACGGACATGTCGTCTACTGTCACTGCATATGATTCTCTCAACATTGATAGAATGGTGGAGGATTATATGAGTGACCGCATCCAAGTAGGCACGTCACACAGTCCGTACTTATACTGGCAGGAAAAAGAGGCAATTTGGAGGCCCTTGCACAAACTGGCTTTATTCTACCTAAGTTGCCCTCCCACAAGTGTGTACTCCGAAAGAGTGTTTAGTGCCGCCGCTCACCTTGTCAGCAATCGGCGTACGAGGTTACATCCAGAAAATGTGGAGAAGATGATGTTCATTAAAATGAATTATAATCAATTCCTCCGCGGAGACATTGACCAGCAGCAATTGCCTCCACAAAGTACACAGGGAGCTGAGATGGTGGATTCCAGTGGGGACGAATTGATAATCTGTGAGGAGGGGGATGTACACGGTGATATATCGGAGGGTGAAGATGAGGTGGACATCTTGCCTCTGTAGAGCCAGTTTGTGCAAGGAGAGATTAATTGCTTCTTTTTTGGGGGGGGTCCAAACCAACCCGTCATATCAGTCACAGTCGTGTGGCAGACCCTGTCACTGAAATGATGGGTTGGTTAAAGTGTGCATGTCCTGTTTTGTTTATACAACATAAGGGTGGGTGGGAGGGCCCAAGGATAATTCCATCTTGCACCTCTTTTTTCTTTTCTTTTTCTTTGCATCATGTGCTGATTGGGGAGGGTTTTTTGGAAGGGACATCCTGCGTGACACTGCAGTGCCACTCCTAGATGGGCCCGGTGTTTGTGTCGGCCACTAGGGTCGCTAATCTTACTCACACAGTCAGCTACCTCATTGCGCCTCTTTTTTTCTTTGCGTCATGTGCTGTTTGGGGAGGGTTTTTTGGAAGGGACATCCTGCGTGACACTGCAGTGCCACTCCTAGATGTGCCCGGTGTTTGTGTCGGCCACTAGGGTCGCTAATCTTACTCACACAGTCAGCTACCTCATTGCGCCTCTTTTTTTCTTTGCGTCATGTGCTGTTTGGGGAGGGTTTTTTGGAAGGGCCATCCTGCGTGACACTGCAGTGCCACTCCTAGATGGGCCCGGTGTTTGTGTCGGCCACTAGGGTCGCTTATCTTACTCACACAGCGACCTCGGTGCAAATTTTAGGACTAAAAATAATATTGTGAGGTGTGATGTGTTCAGAATAGGCTGAAAATGAGTGTAAATTATGTTTTTTGAGGTTAATAATACTTTGGGATCAAAATTACCCCCAAATTCTATGATTTAAGCTGTTTTTTAGGGTTTTTTGAAAAAAACACCCGAATCCAAAACACACCCGAATCCGACAAAAAAAATTCGGTGAGGTTTTGCCAAAACGCGGTCGAACCCAAAACACGGCCGCGGAACCGAACCCAAAACCAAAACACAAAACCCGAAAAATTTCCGGCGCTCATCTCTAGTATGAGGTATACAGTATATGTCCGTGATTGGTACTGTCTACATGATAAACCAGTCCTTCATTGGATTCTATGTTTTACCTTTATTGTGCAGTAGTATCATTATCATTCTGATCTACCATCCTACCTTCCCATTGTCCTAATTATAAATCCTGTTTAATAAATCTATAATAAATAGATTTTATTACAATAATTTTACATGCCAAAATCAACCTGGTTTTGCCACTTTTGCAAAACAGGAGAACTCTCAAAAAGTCTCTCACATTCTGATTCTCACACCCTGTTACATTCCCCACCTATGGGGATCATTACGAGTTGATCGCTAGCTGAATTTGTTCGCAGCGCAGCGATCAGGCTAAAAATCGGCAGTTCTGTGCATGCGTATGCGGTGCAATGCGCACGCGCGTCATACGGGCACAACGAACGATGTAGTTTCACACAGGGTCTAGCGATGCATTTCAGTCGCACTGCTTGCCGCAGAGTGATTGACATGAAGTGGGCGTTTCTGGGTGGTAACTGACCGTTTTCAGGGAGTGTGCGGAAAAACGCAGGCATGCCAGGAAAAACGCAGGCGTGGCTGGCTGAACGCTGGGCGGGTTTGTGACGTCAAATCCGGAACTGAATGGTCTGAAGTGATCGCAAGCGATGAGTAGGTCTGGAGCTGCTCTGAAACTGCACAAAAATATTTTGTAGCCGCTTTGCGATCCTTTCGTTCGCACTTCTGCTAAACTAAAATACACTCCCAGTGGGAGGCGGCTTAGTGTTTGCACGGCTGCTAAAAACTGCTAGCGAGCGATCAACTCGGAATGACCACCTATATGTGCCGATTTACTTATACAGGGAATACTCTCACTGTATTTTAAAGTATTACCATATGGGTTTATTTTCTTATATTTTCACCCAAAGTGGCCTCTCTGCTATAAATCTCCTCCAATAAAATAATATACTAGTGAAAGGTTATATGTTAATTACTTTCTGTAATATATAAGGAAAAATCATTAAATCTGAAACTTTATTTGGATGGTAATTAACAAACAACATTTGATTATTACAAGTAATTTTATGATTTATCTAATTAAAAGGCAAGTTTTAAACAATAATAATATTATAATAAAAAGCATATCCCCCTTTTTTCCCATCTCGGAAAAAAAACTCCCTGTTAATACAGTTATGTCTAAGCTGGGGGGGGGAGCGGTTAAAGGGGTGGGGGGGGGGGCGTCACCCTTACTGTTCTTAGGAAAACCAATCCCTATATATTACAGGGTGAAATTGATCAGGTGCCTGATGTGATAGCATGCCGATATTATTTTTGCAATTCGTCGGTGGTGGCACTGCCACGATGTATGTGAGTTGTCGTGATGCCAGTTTTTTTTGGGGGGCAAACATTGAATTGACCCCACTGATTACATTTGCAGAGATTGAGTTGGAAAGATGTTGCCACACCGAAAGACAAATTACATTTCCCAATGTTATTTCTGTACAAAACTGTTTTTTTTTAATGCATATTCGAACCATAATGTTGAAGTGAAAAAAAGTAAAGTATACTAGTATTCATGAGTTAAAGTGGTCCTGGAGAGTTGGTGGAACTCATTTACCCTGCCACCTACCACCTCCCCACTCACATTTTGTGGAGCCAGGGCCAGTGCTAGTGTTTACCGCACCCCCCTCCAAACAAAAAATGAGTGCCCTACTTCCCATATTCCATATAGGGACATTGAGCTCACAAAGAGTGATCACAGAATAATACCTCCTGATTCATATTACACCACATAGTAATGCCCCTCATTCAGGTTACATCACTCAGTAGTGCCCTTTGTTCGCATTGCACTACACAATGGTACCCTCTACACATGTTATGCTACACAGTAGTGCCCCTTAGATACAATGTCCACAGTAGTGCCCCTTATACACAATTCCCACAGTAGTAATGCCCATTACACATAATGCCCACAGTAGTGCCCCTTATACACAATTCCCACAGTAGTAGTGTCCATTACACATAATGCCCACAGTTGTAGTGCCCCTTACACATAAGGACCACAGTTGTGCCACTTATACATATCATGCCCACAGTAGTAGTGGCGCTTATATACAGAATGCACACAGTTGTAGTGCCCCTTACACACAACGCCCACAATAGTCGTGCCCCTTACACATAATGACCACAGTAGTCCCGCTTATACACATAATGCCCACAGAAGTGCTGCTTATACACAGTACCCACAATAGTAGTGCCCCTTACACATAATGCCCACCATCGTAGTGCCCGTTACACATGATGACCACAGTAGTGCTGCTTATACACATAATGTCCACATTGTGCCCCTTATTCACATCTCTGCCTCTATCACTCCAGCAGCTCACCACCCTCTAGCAACTCCATGCCCTATACCCTCCAGCAGCATCTCCACCTCTCTTGTCCCTCTAGTCCCCTCTCATCTTGTCTTTAAGATGCACAGAGCCTGCTCCTCTTCATGGCTCCTCTTCACTTCAGCACCGGTGACAGCATGACATCACATGTGCCATGCTGGAAAGAAATCCACTGGGACCCAAGGAGGGGATGAATGCTGTCCAACAGACACAGCGTGTGTGAGTGCCAGGATGGGAGGCTGTAAATGGAGGAGGACCAAGGAGCCACCAGGACCTGAGGAAGGGGGAGGCGGCTGCAACTCATCAGTAACACTAGCGCCACCTGTATCATCTGTTAATGTAGGTGATGGGGCAGGATTTTTCTGTTGGAATTACTGTGCAGGGAAATGGAGGTGGTGGAACTAGTTCCCCCTACGATTACAGGTGGTGGAACTCAGTTCCACCTCATTCCCCGTCACACACTTTAACCCCTGCTAGTATTCATTATAGATTACTTTATATATTCATAAAGATCTTTTTTTTTTGTCTCTCTCAGTTCACCCGGGAATGTAATCATTGGTAAAATGTTGCAAATCATTGTACAAACTGAAATTTAGGGGATATGAATAAAGATAACTCCGGTTACTGTAGCATATCACATGGAGCCAGCCTTCATTCACCGGAGCAGGGACTGATCGGAGATGCCGGGATTAGCCGAATATTTGTAAATACCTAAAAAAATAAATGTAATGACGCTTCACTGTAGGGAAAATAAATAAAGGAAATAATTGTTAGAGAAAGAGCCCAAATCCAGCGATTGTGAGCTAGAGTTCCGGCTTTGTGCATCATTTGTCCTCTTCCTTTCCTAAGTACCCTCAGCTCTTTTCTGTGTAAAAGCTGCATTAGCCGCTCACGACAAAGCTCCTAATGACCATTACATTGTTGTTGGGAAAGCGAATGATGTTATGGAGTCTAATGGACACTTATAGTTAATGTCAGCAGATGAGACGCTGCTCTTTTATTTTTGAAAACATACACCCATGTTACCCTACAAAGTTTATTTCAAATTGGAAAAGTTTACTTTTAGAAAGTAGCGGCTGCTCAAGGAATCAGAGGGTCACTCATTATCCGAAGTCATCAAAGTGCAATACTCTGCGTCCTTGTAGAACGAACCGGTGATATTTCTTCTGATCAGAGCCTCAGACAAACATTTAGACACATCTGGTAACGCAGAATCTCTGTACTTTATGACGTCATCACTAATAATTACGCTATTGCTGGTATTTGTCTCTCTGTTTTGGTTTTATTATTGTGACATGGAGAAATAATTGATGTGAATCCCAGAGCTAGATGTTTGGGATTTGAAACAAATCAATGAGATTGTATTTTGGGACGAGCGTGTACTGACCACCCTTAGCAGTGATATTATGGAGGAATTGGGCTACTGCACACTTGGGGTGTGACTGCGTCAGTGTTTTCCACATACAAGCACACACAGCCATAGCGGGGCACTGGGGCACCCTTGGCCAGCAGCTCTATGATGTCATGGGATCAGGAAGATGGCTGTTCCTTGCGCATTTATATGTAGCGCGGTGTCACTCCAGGCAAACCACAAGCTGCTAAATACCCCTCATCTTCCCCAGAGGCGGATTCAGACTTTATGGGGCCCTAGGAAGAACTAAAATTTTGGGCCCTCTCTGAAAACGGTATCCGTTCAGATGGTCGACCTAATGAGTGTCGACCTTAACATTGTCGACCATTCATACCGGAAGCTCCGAAAATATACATATATCGGGGGTCATTCCGAGTTGTTCGCTCTGTAAATTTCTTCGCATCGCAGCGATTTTCCGCTTAGTGCGCATGCGCAATGTCCGCACTGCGACTGCGCCAAGCAAATTTGCTATGCAGTCAGGAATTTTACTCACGGTTTTTTCCTCGTTCTGGTGATCGTAATGTGATTGACAGGAAGTGGGTGTTTCTGGGCGGAAACTGGCCGTTTTATGGGAGTGTGTGAAAAAACGCTACTGTTTCTGGGAAAAAAGCGGGAGTGGCTGGAGAAACGGAGGAGTGTCTGGGCGAACGCTGGGTGTGTTTGTGACGTCAAACCAGGAACGACAAGCACTGAACTGATCGCAGATGCCGAGTAAGTCTCGAGTTACTCAGAAACTGCACAGAGATGTCTTATCGCAATATTGCGAATCTTTTGTTCGCAATTTTGATAAGCTAAGATTCACTCCCAGTAGGCGGCGGCTTAGCGTGTGCAAAGCTGCTAAAAGCAGCTTGCGAGCGAACAACTCGGAATGACCCCATCATGCGTACATTTACACGCAACCCTATAAAAAATAGGGACACAAATATGGATGCACCATCGATGAGTTAAAATCATCAATGGTCTACTCTATGACCAATGTTGAATATGTTTGCCATTGATGGGGGAGATTGCCAAAGTAATCTGCCAATCTAACCAGGGTTACTCCTACAGGATGCCAGGCACTGCCAATCTAACCAGGGTTACTCCTACAGGATGCCAGGCACTGACAATCTAACCAGGATTACTCCTACAGGATGCCAGGCACTGCCAATCTAACCAGGGTTACTCCTACAGTATGCCAGGCACTGACAATCTAACCAGGATTACTCCTACAGGATGCCAGGCACTGCCAATCTAACCAGGGTTACTCCTACAGGATGCCAGGCACTGCCAATCTAACCAGGGTTATTCCTACAGGATGCCAGGCACTGCCAATCTAACCAGGGTTACTCCTACAGGATGCCAGGCACTGCCAGTCTAACCAGGGTTATTCCTACAGGATGCCAGGCACTGCCAATCTAACCAGGGTTATTCCTACAGGATGCCAGGCACTGCCAATCTAACCAGGGTTACTCCTACAGGATGCCAGGCACTGCCAATCTAACCAGGGTTATTCCTACAGGATGCCAGGCACTGCCAATCTAACCAGGGTTACTCCTACAGGATGCCAGGCACTGCCAGTCTAACCAGGGTTATTCCTACAGGATGCCAGGCACTGCCAGACTAACCAGGGTTATTCCTACAGGATGCCAGGCACTGCCAGTCTAACCAGGGTTATTCCTACAGGATGCCAGGCACTGCCAGACTAACCAGGGTTATTCCTACAGGATGCCAGACACTGCCAATCTAACCAGGGTTACTCCTACGGGATGCCAGGCACTGCCAATCTAACCAGGGTTACTCCTACAGGATGCCAGGCACTGCCAATCTAACCAGGGTTACTCCTACAGGATGCCAGGCACTGCCAATCTAACCAGGGTTACTCCTAAAGGATGCCAGGCACTGCCAATCTAACCAGGGTTACTCCTACAGGATGCCAGGCACTGCCAATATAACCAGGGTTACTCCTAAAGGATGCCAGGCAC
The DNA here is from genome assembly GCF_028390025.1 of Pseudophryne corroboree. NCBI lineage: Eukaryota > Metazoa > Chordata > Amphibia > Anura > Myobatrachidae > Pseudophryne > Pseudophryne corroboree. The sequence continues at coordinate 792,828,578 of NC_086446.1, read as the reverse complement.
TGCCAATCTAACCAGGGTTACTCCTAAAGGATGCCAGGTACTGACAATCTAACCAGGGTTACTCCTACTGGATGCCAGGCACTGACAATCTAACCAGGGTTACTCCTACAGGATGCCAGGCACTGCCAATCTAACCAGGGTTACTCCTACGGGATGCCAGGCACTGCCAGTCTAACCAGGGTTATTCCTACAGGATGCCAGGCACTGACAATCTAACCAGGGTTACTCCTACAGGATGCCAGGCACTGCCAATCTAACTAGGGTTACTCCTACCAGATGCCAGGCACTGCCAATCTAACCAGGGTTATTCCTACAGGATGCCAGGCACTGCCAATCTAACCAGGGTTATTCCTACAGGATGCCAGGCACTGCCAATCTAACCAGGGTTACTCCTACGGGATGCCAGGCACTGCCAATCTAACCAGGGTTACTCCTACAGGATGCCAGGCACTGCCAATCTAACCAGGGTTACTCCTACAGGATGCCAGGCACTGCCAATCTAACCAGGGTTACTCCTACAGGATGCCAGGCACTGCCAATCTAACCAGGGTTACTCCTACAGGATGCCAGGCACTGCCAATCTAACCAAGGTCACTCCTACAGGATGCCAGGCACTGCCAATCTAACCAGGGTTACTCCTACAGGATGCCAGGCACTGCCAATCTAACCAGGGTTACTCCTACAGGATGCCAGGCACTGCCAGTCTAACCAGGGTTATTCCTACAGGATGCCAGGCACTGCCAGTCTAACCAGGGTTATTCCTACAGGATGCCAGGCACTGCCAATCTAACCAGGGTTACTCCTAAAGGATGCCAGGCACTGCCAATCTAACCAGGGTTACTCCTACAGGATGCCAGGCACTGCCAATCTAACCAGGTTTACTCCTAAAGGATGCCAGGCACTGCCAATCTAACCAGGGTTACTCCTAAAGGATGCCAGGCACTGCCAATCTAACCAGGGTTACTCCTAAAGGATGCCAGGCACTGCCAATCTAACCAGGGTTACTCCTAAAGGATGCCAGGCACTGACAATCTAACCAGGGTTACTCCTACAGGATGCCAGGCACTGACAATCTAACCAGGGTTACTCCTACAGGATGCCAGGCACTGCCAATCTAACCAGGGTTATTCCTACAGGATGCCAGGCACTGCCAATCTAACCAGGGTTATTCCTACAGGATGCCAGGCACTGCCAATCTAACCAGGGTTACTCCTACGGGATGCCAGGCACTGCCAATCTAACCAGGGTTACTCCTACAGGATGCCAGGCACTGCCAATCTAACCAGGGTTACTTCTACAGGATGCCAGGCACCGCCAATCTAACCAGGGTTACTCCTACAGGATGCCAGGCACTGCCAATCTAACCAGGGTTACTCCTACAGGATGCCAGGCACTGCCAATCTAACCAAGGTTACTCCTACAGGATGCCAGGCACTGCCAATCTAACCAGGGTTACTCCTACAGGATGCCAGGCACTGCCAATCTAACCAGGGTTACTCCTACAGGATGCTAGGCACTGCCAATCTAACCAGGGTTACTCCTACAGGATGCCAGGCACTGACAATCTAACCAGGGTTACTCCTACCGGTTGCCAGGCACTGCCAATCTAACCAGGGTTACTCCTACAGGATGCCAGGCACTGCATATCTAACCAGGGTTACTCCTACAGGCAGAGGCGTAACTAGGGTTTTTGGAGCTCAGGGCAAGATCAATAATGGCGCGCCCCCCCCCCCCCCCCAAAAAAAAAAAAAAAATTTTTTTTTTATAAAAATAGTAAATTAATAAAATGATAATAAAAAAACAAAACAAAAGGAAAGTATGTGCAGACGCCACCGGTGTCACTGCATATAAAGATGTCAGGGTGTGTATGTATGTGTATGTAGGTGCAGTGGTCGAAGTTGAATTTTTGAAGGTGGAATGTAAGAGTGTAGATAGTAATTATGCGCGCGCCGAAGGCGCGCGCGCTCCGGAAAAGGGGCGTGGTCACTCAAAAGGGGCGTGTCCTTCAGTGTAGTAGGACCCCTTATACTATCTAGTACTGGTGCCCCTTTGACATTATAGCACACGGTATGAGCCGAAATTCACATTATAGCACACAGTATGAGCCGAAATTCACATTGCCCCACACGGCATGAGCCGAAATTCACATTATAGCACACAGTATGAGCCGAAATTCACATTACCCCACATGGTATGAGCCAAAATTCACATTATAGCACACGGTATGAGCCGAAATTCACATTAGAGCACACGGTATGAGCCAAAATTCACATTACGCCACATGGTATTAGCCAAAATTCACATTACAGCACACGGTATGAGCCGAAATTCACATTACAGCACACGGAATGAGCCAAAATTCACATTACAGCACACGGAATGAGCCAAAATTCACATTACCCCACATAGTATGAGCCGAAATTCACATTATAGCACACGGTATGAGCCAAAATTCACGTTACAGCACATGATATGAGCCAAAATTCCCATTATAGAGTTAGGGGATCCTACCCCCAGAATTAACATGGCCTGTGGGGCACTATGATGAGGGGAGCCCACCCCCTTAATAGACTAATTGCAGAGTTTAGCAGCGGAAGGGCTGCAGCGGTTTCTCACCCCAAGCTGCGGCGCTTCTGCCACCTCCGACACTCCACATCTTCGGCACCACCCGGGATGCAGAGCACCGCACCGGGTATGCACCCTTTTCAGTGTGGTCTGCTGCGCTCCGAAGGGGTTCTTGTTTCATGCTGCAGGATCCCGATGTGCGCCTTCCTCCCCGCTGTTACTGTCATGGTAAGCATTAGTATCGTTTACCGCAGAGGCCATTTTCTGAGGCATATGTGTTAAACCTCAGGAACTGAGATGCCCTTCTCACCATACAGCTGTGTGGCCGAGCCGGGCGGGGGGACAGCCAGCAGCAGCATGCCGGATATCAGCAGCAGAGGGTGCGGGCTGTACATACTTGAGGCAGCTGGATATTCAACAGTGCTGAAAGCCTCCGGAGCCCGCACCCCCGGAGCTGCAGTACACCGGCAGAGGACACCCATCCCCCGAACCCTGCGTAGCCCAAAGCCGGAGATCAGCAGCATGTTGAACGCGGAAGCAGAAGCTGCTTATTGCCGGTCAGCATGCTGCTGATCTCCGGCTTTGGGCTCCACACGTGCATTACAGCCCCCACCCTCGGCTGCTGATATCCGGCATGCTGCCCCTGCTGCTGGCTTTCCACCCGCCCGGCTCGCCCACCCAGCTGGATGGTGAGTGAGAAGGGCATCTCAGTGCCCGTGGTTTAATACATATCTGTCTTCGGTAAATGGCCATTAGTACATCCCACACACACTGATTACACACACACAGACTTGCCACCCCCAAATCCTACACACACCCACTCAGACTACACACACACATTCTCATACTTTCCTCTCCCCCACACACACACTGGACTGCAAAAATTTACACACACTGACACTGTTCCACACACACACAATTAACACACACTCACACTGTCCCACACACACAATTAACACACACGCACACTATCCCACACACCAGTGGCATGCGGTGAGGTCAGTGGCGTGCGGTGAGGCACTACAGCCATAATGTCCGCCGAATCCTGCCGATGACCCCTACCGCCACCGAGCCAATGCCCGCCACTGCTTCTGAGCCGATGCCCGCTGCCACCACCAATGGCTTACAAACTCGCCCACCATCAACTGACCCAGCCCTCCGCCACTAATTTGCAACTCAGTCCAAAGCCGCCAATGCCCGCTGCATGCCTGCTCATCATACTTGTGATATATTGTACATTTTAATAGAAAAAATTAATAATTAGTGTTTGGGACTGGGAAGGGAGTGGGAGGACATGAATGCAATTTTGTTGTCCAGGGTTTCCATTAACTTAATGGAGAAGGGTCTGAATGGGTTAAAACTGTAAAAAAAAAAACTGCGTGAGGTCCCCCTCCTAAGTATAACCAGCCTCGGGCTCTTTGAGCCGGTCCTGGTTGTTTAAATACTGGGAAAAAATTGGACAGGGGTTCCCCGTATTTAGACAACCAGCATCGGGCTCTTAGTCCGGTCCTGGTTCCAAAAATACGGGGGACAAAAGATGTAGGGGTCCCCCCGTATTTTTAAAACCAGCACCGGGCTCCACTAGCCAGGGACATAATGCCACAGCCGGGGGACACATTTATGTAGGTCCCTGCGGCCGTGGCATTACCCCCCCCAACTAGTCACCACTGGCCGGGGTTCCCTGGAGGAGTGGGGACCCCTTAAATCAAGGGGTCACCCCCCCTCCAGGCACCCAAGGGCCAGGGGTGAAGCCCGAGGCTGTCCCCCCCATCCGTGGGCTGTGGATGGGAGGCTGATAACCATGTAAGTAAAAAAAGAATATTGTTTTTTGTTGTGGAACTACAAGGCCCAGAAAGCCTCCCCCGCTTGCTGGTACTTGGAGAACCTCAAGTACCAACATGCAGGGAAATAACGGGCCTGCCGGTACCTGTAGTTCTACAACAGAAAAAATACCCAAATAAAAACACAACTCACACACCGTGACAGTAAAAATTTATTAAAGCACACTGACACACTCACACATACTTACCTATATCCCACGCCGGTCACGTCCACTTGTCCAGTAGAATCCAATAGGGGTAGCTGTAAAAATGAGAGACACATTACTTACCTACATCCCACGCCGGTCACGTCCACTTGTCCAGTAGAATTTAATAGGGGTACCTGTAAAAATGAGAGACAGATTACTTACCTACATCCCACGCCGGTCACGTCCACTTGTCCAGTAGAATCCAGTAGGGGAATGTGTAAAAATGAGAGACAGATTACTTACCTACATCCCACGCTGGTCACGTCCACTTGTCCAGTAGAATCCAATAGGGGTACCTGTAAAAATGAGAGACAGATTACTTACCTACATCCCACGCCGGTCACGTCCACTTGTCCAGTAGAATCCAATAGGGGTACCTGTAAAAATGAGAGACAGATTACTTACCTACATCCCACGCCGATCACGTCCACTTGTCCAGTAGAATTTAATAGGGGTACCTGTAAAAATGAGAGACAGATTACTTACCTACATCCCACGCTGGTCACGTCCACTTGTCCAGTAGAATTTAATAGGGGTACCTGTAAAAATGAGAGACAGATTACTTACCTATATCCCACGCTGGTCACGTCCACTTGTCCAGTAGAATGAATCCAGTAGGGGAATCTGTAAAAATGAGAGACAGATTACTTACCTACATCCCACGCTGGTCACGTCCACTTGTCCAGTAGAATCCAATAGGGGTACCTGTAAAAATGAGAGACAGATTACTTACCTACATCCCACGCAGATCACGTCCACTTGTCCAGTAGAATCCAGTAGGGGAATCTGTAAAAATGAGAGACCGATTACTTACCTACATCCCACGCTGGTCACGTCCACTTGTCCAGTAGAATCCAATAGGGGTACCTGTAAAAATGAAAATGATACTTACAAACTTCAATCCACAGGAGGAGAGAGAGAGAGAGAGAGAGAGAGAGAGGAGAAGGAGGAGGAGGAGGAGTGGGGGGGGGGGGGGAGAGAGAGACTAACCTGCTGCTGCTGGGGAGACCGGCACACACTGCAGGGCCACGACGGGAGGACGGAGCCAGCGAGGGAGGGGGAGAGCCGCACACCGCCGCTCCTGTCAGCGGCAGCGGAGGAGGACGGGGCGCACACTACAGACGCCAATAACCGCCGGGACAATTAACACACACACAATTAACACACGCACACTGTCCCACACACACACACAATTAACACACACGCACGCACACTGTCCCACACACACAAATAACACACACTGTCCCACACACACAATTAACAAACACGCACTGTCCCACACACACACACAATGAACACACTCACTGTCCCACACACACACACACACACACACACACACACACACAATTAACACACGCACACTGTCCCACACACACACAATTAATACACACTCACACTGTCCCACACACACACACACACACACACAATTTACACACTCAAACTGTCCCACACACACAATTAACACACTCACACTGTCACACACACACACACACAATTAACACACACACACAATTAACACACACGCACTGTCCCACACACAACACACACGCACACTGTCCGACACACACACAATTAACACACACACACTGTCCCACAAGAACACTGTCCCACACACACACTTAACACACACACACAAAATGTCCCGCACCCCCTGTCCCGACAGGGAAGTATAAAGAAGATTACCCCGCTCACCTGCAAGGCTGCACTCACTGCTGTTCAGGGGCCGCGCGCCCCCCGAGGTCGCGCACGCGCATGCGCGCACCTCCGCGGTCGCGATCGCGATCGCGTACACTTTGCAGGGGGGAGTAGGGGGAGGCTCCTGGCTGCCGCTGCCTGTCTATTGTGACAGGCACAGCAGCCGGGGAGACAGGGAAACCGCCGCGGGTAGCGCCGGCGGAATCCCTGACGCATGGGGCGAGTGGGCCGTGCCGGTGGCGCCCCCCTCTGTTGGGGCTGCCATGGCGCCCAGGGCACGTGCCCTGCTCGCCCCGTGCTAGATACGCCTCTGCCTACAGGATGCCAGGCACTGCCAATCTAACCAAGGTTACTCCTACAGGATGCCAGACACTGCCAATCTAACCAGGGTTACTCTTACAGGTGCCAGGCACTGACAATCTAACCAGGGTTACTCCTACAGGATGCCAGGCACTGCCAATCTAACCAGGGTTACTCCTACGGGATGCCAGGCACTGCCAATCTAACCAGGGTTACTCCTACCGCATGCCAGGCACTGCCAATGTAACCAGGGTTACTCCTACAGGATGCCAAGCACTGCCAATCTAACCAGGGTTACTCCTACAGGATGCCAGGCACTGCCAATCTAACCAGGGTTACTCCTATAGGATGCCAGGCACTGCCAATCTAACCAGGGTTACTCCTACAGGATGCCAGGCACTGCCAATCTAACCAAGGTTACTCCTATAGGATGCCAGGCACTGCCAATCTAACCAGGGTTACTCCTACAGGATGCCAGGCATTGCCAATCTAACCAAGGTTACTCCTACAGGATGCCAGACACTGCCAATCTAACCAGGGTTACTCCTACAGGATGCCAGGCACTGCCAATCTAACCAGGGTTACTCCTACAGGATGCCAGGCACTGCCAATCTAACCAGGGTTACTCCTACCAGATGCCAGGCACTGCCAATCTAACCAAGGTTACTCCTACAGGATGCCAGACACTGCCAATATAACCAGGGTTACTCCTACAGGATGCGAGGCACTGACAATCTAACCAGGGTTACTCCTACAGGTGCCAGGCACTGACAATCTAACCAGGGTTACTCCTACGGGATGCCAGGCACTGCCAATCTAACCAGGGTTACTCCTACCGTATGCCAGGCACTGCCAATCTAACCAGGGTTACTCCTACAGGATGCCAAGCACTGCCAATCTAACCAGGGTTACTCCTACAGGATGCCAGGCACTGCCAATCTAACTAGGGTTACTCCTATAGGATGCCAGGCACTGCCAATCTGACCAGGGTTACTCCTACAGGATGCCAGGCACTGCCAATCTAACCAGGGTTACTCCTACGGGATGCCAGGCACTGCCAATCTAACCAGGGTTACTCCTACAGGATGCCAGCACTGCCAATCTAACCAGGGTTACTACTACAGGATGCCAGGCACTGCCAATCTAACCAGGGTTACTCCTACAGGATGCCAGGCACTGCCAATCTAACCAGGGTTACTCCTACGGGATGCCAGGCACTGCCAATCTAACCAGGGTTACTCCTACAGGATGCAAGGCACTGCCAATCTAACCAGGGTTACTCCTACAGGATGCCAGGCACTGCCAATCTAACCAGGGTTACTCCTATAGGATGCCAGGCACTGCCAATCTAACCAGGGTTACTCCTACAGGATGCCAGGCACTGCCAATCTAACCAGGGTTACTCCTACAGGATGCCAGGCACTGCCAATCTAACCAGGGTTATTCCTACAGGATGCCAGGCACTGCCAATCTAACCAAGGTTACTCCTACAGGATGCCAGACACTGCCAATCTAACCAGGGTTACTCCTACAGGATGCCAGGCACTGCCAATCTAACCAGGGTTACTCCTACAGGATGCCAGGCACTGCCAATCTAACCAGGGTTACTCCTACCAGATGCCAGGCACTGCCAATCTAACCAGGGTTACTCTTACAGGATGCCAGGCACTGCCAATCTAACCAGGGTTACTCCTACTGGATGCCAGGCACTGCCAATCTAACCAAGGTTACTCCTACAGGATGCCAGACACTGCTAATCTAACCATGGTTACTCCTACAGGATGCCAGGCACTGCCAATCTAACCTGGGTTACTCATGCAGGATGCCAGGCACTGACAATCTAACCAGGGTTACTCCTACAGGTGCCAGGCACTGACAATCTAACCAGGGTTACTCCTACGGGATGCCAGGCACTGCCAATCTAACCAGGGTTACTCCTACCGTATGCCAGGCACTGCCAATCTAACCAGGGTTACTCCTACAGGATGCCAAGCACTGCCAATCTAACCAGGGTTACTCCTACAGGATGCCAGGCACTGCCAATCTAACCAGGGTTACTCCTATAGGATGCCAGGCACTGCCAATCTAACCAGGGTTACTCCTACAGGATGCCAGGCACTGCCAATCTTACCAGGGTTACTCCTACGGGATGCCAGGCACTGCCAATCTAACCAGGGTTACTCCTACAGGATGCCAGCACTGCCAATCTAACCAGGGTTACTCCTACAGGATGCCAGGCACTGCCAATCTAACCAGGGTTACTCCTTTAGGATGCCAGGCACTGCCAATCTAACCAGGGTTACTCCTACGGGATGCCAGGCACTGCCAATCTAACCAGGGTTACTCCTACAGGATGCCAGGCACTGCCAATCTAACCAGGGTTACTTCTACAGGATGCCAGGCACTGCCAATCTAACCAGGGTTACTCCTACGGGATGCCAGGCACTGCCAATCTAACCAGGGTTACTCCTACAGGATGCCAGGCACTGCCAATCTAACCAGGGTTACTTCTACAGGATGCCAGGCACTGCCAATCTAACCAGGGTTACTCCTACGGGATGCCAGGCACTGCCAATCTAACCAAGGTTACTCCTACAGGATGCCAGACACTGCTAATCTAACCATGGTTACTCCTACAGGATGCCAGGCACTGCCAATCTAACCTGGGTTACTCCTGCAGGATGCCAGGCACTGACAATCTAACCAGGGTTACTCCTACAGGTGCCAGGCACTGACAATCTAACCAGGGTTACTCCTACGGGATGCCAGGCACTGCCAATCTAACCAGGGTTACTCCTACCGTATGCCAGGCACTGCCAATCTAACCAGGGTTACTCCTACAGGATGCCAAGCACTGCCAATCTAACCAGGGTTACTCCTACAGGATGCCAGGCACTGCCAATCTAACCAGGGTTACTCCTATAGGATGCCAGGCACTGCCAATCTAACCAGGGTTACTCCTACAGGATGCCAGGCACTGCCAATCTAACCAGGGTTACTCCTACGGGATGCCACGCACTGCCAATCTAACCAGGGTTACTCCTACAGGATGCCAGCACTGCCAATCTAACCAGGGTTACTCCTACAGGATGCCAGGCACTGCCAATCTAACCAGGGTTACTCCTATAGGATGCCAGGCACTGCCAATCTAACCAGGGTTACTCCTACGGGATGCCAGGCACTGCCAATCTAACCAGGGTTACTCCTACAGGATGCCAGGCACTGCCAATCTAACCAGGGTTACTTCTACAGGATGCCAGGCACTGCCAATCTAACCAGGGTTACTCCTACGGGATGCCAGGCACTGCCAATCTAACCAGGGTTACTCCTACAGGATGCCAGGCACTGCCAATCTAACCAGGGTTACTTCTACAGGATGCCAGGCACTGCCAATCTTACCAGGGTTACTCCTACGGGATGCCAGGCACTGCCAATCTAACCAGGGTTACTCCTACAGGATGCCAGCACTGCCAATCTAACCAGGGTTACTCCTACAGGATGCCAGGCACTGCCAATCTAACCAGGGTTACTCCTATAGGATGCCAGGCACTGCCAATCTAACCAGGGTTACTCCTACGGGATGCCAGGCACTGCCAATCTAACCAGGGTTACTCCTACAGGATGCCAGGCACTGCCAATCTAACCAGGGTTACTTCTACAGGATGCCAGGCACTGCCAATCTAACCAGGGTTACTCCTACGGGATGCCAGGCACTGCCAATCTAACCAGGGTTACTCCTACAGGATGCCAGGCACTGCCAATCTAACCAGGGTTACTTCTACAGGATGCCAGGCACTGCCAATCTAACCAGGGTTACTCCTACGGGATGCCAGGCACTGCCAATCTAACCAAGGTTACTCCTACAGGATGCCAGACACTGCTAATCTAACCATGGTTACTCCTACAGGATGCCAGGCACTGCCAATCTAACCTGGGTTACTCCTGCAGGATGCCAGGCACTGACAATCTAACCAGGGTTACTCCTACAGGTGCCAGGCACTGACAATCTAACCAGGGTTACTCCTACGGGATGCCAGGCACTGCCAATCTAACCAGGGTTACTCCTACCGTATGCCAGGCACTGCCAATCTAACCAGGGTTACTCCTACAGGATGCCAAGCACTGCCAATCTAACCAGGGTTACTCCTACAGGATGCCAGGCACTGCCAATCTAACCAGGGTTACTCCTATAGGATGCCAGGCACTGCCAATCTAACCAGGGTTACTCCTACAGGATGCCAGGCACTGCCAATCTAATAGGGTTACTCCTACGGGATGCCACGCACTGCCAATCTAACCAGGGTTACTCCTACAGGATGCCAGCACTGCCAATCTAACCAGGGTTACTCCTACAGGATGCCAGGCACTGCCAATCTAACCAGGGTTACTCCTATAGGATGCCAGGCACTGCCAATCTAACCAGGGTTACTCCTACGGGATGCCAGGCACTGCCAATCTAACCAGGGTTACTCCTACAGGATGCCAGGCACTGCCAATCTAACCAGGGTTACTTCTACAGGATGCCAGGCACTGCCAATCTAACCAGGGTTACTCCTACGGGATGCCAGGCACTGCCAATCTAACCAGGGTTACTCCTACAGGATGCCAGGCACTGCCAATCTAACCAGGGTTACTTCTACAGGATGCCAGGCACTGCCAATCTAACCAGGGTTACTCCTACAGGATGCCAGGCACTGCCAATATAACCAGGTTTACTCCTACTGGATGCCAGGCACTGCCAATCTAACCAGGGTTACTCCTACAGGATGTCAGGCACTGCCAATCTAACCAGGGTTACTCCTACAGGATGCCAGGCACTGCCAATCTAACCAGGGTTACTCCTATAGGATGCCAGGCACTGCCAATCTAACCAGGGTTACTCCTACAGGATGCCAGGCACTGCCAATCTAACCAGGGTTACTCCTACGGGATGCCAGGCACTGCCAATCTAACCAGGGTTACTCCTACAGGATGCCAGGCACTGCCAATCTAACCAGGGTTACTCCTACCGGATGCCAGGCACTGCCAATCTAACCAGGGTTACTCCTACAGAAGGCCAAGCACTGCCAATCTAACCAGGGTTACTCCTACAGAATGCCAGGCACTGCCAAACTAACCAGGGTTACTCCTACGGGATGCCAGGCACTGCCAATCTAACCAGGGTTACTCCTACAGGATGCCAGGCACTGCCAATCTAACCAGGGTTACTCCTACAGGATGCCAGGCACTGCCAAACTAACCAGGGTTACTCCTACGGGATGCCGGGCACTGCCAATCTAACCAGGGTTACTCCTACAGGATGCCAGGCACTGCCAATCTAACCAGAGTTACTCCTACAGGATGCCAGGCACAGCCAATCTAACCAGGGTTACTCCTACCGGATGCCAGGCACTGCCAATCTAACCAGGGTTACTCCTACCGGATGCCAGGCACTGCCAATCTAACCAGGGTTATTCCTACAGGATGCCAGGCACTGCCAATCTAACCAGGGTTACTCCTACAGGATGCCAGGCACTGCCAAACTAACCAGGGTTACTCCTACGGGATGCCAGGCACTGCCAATCTAACCAGGGTTACTCCTACAGGATGCCAGGCACTGCCAATCTAACCAGGGTTACTCCTACAGGATGCCAGGCACAGCCAATCTAACCAGGGTTACTCCTACCGGATGCCAGGCACTGCCAATCTAACCAGGGTTACTCCTACCGGATGCCAGGCACTGCCAATCTAACCAGGGTTATTCCTACAGGATGCCAGGCACTGCCAAACTAACCAGGGTTACTCCTACGGGATGCCAGGCACTGCCAATCTAACCAGGGTTACTCCTACAGGATGCCAGGCACTGCCAATCTAACCAGGGTTACTCCTACAGGATGCCAGGCACAGCCAATCTAACCAGGGTTACTCCTACCGGATGCCAGGCACTGCCAATCTAACCAGGGTTACTCCTACCGGATGCCAGGCACTGCCAATCTAACCAGGGTTATTCCTACAGGATGCCAGGCACTGCCAATCTAACCAGGGTTACTCCTACTGGATGCCAGGTACTGCGCACTCTTCATGCGAGCACCCTGTTACCACCCAGTTTGGCCACTTGCATAAATGGAGTTCTGTTGAACTCAGGACTGGGGTAGGGTATTGTGAAAACCAGCAAGATACAGCCGCAGAACTGACATACACACAACTGTGTATCCGCCGCTTACACTGTAATATAATAACAGTTCTATTTAATTCACCTGTTTTATGTTCTTTGGACATTTTATTCAATCATATGCTAAATTTTTATTTCATATCTACAGAGGGAAGAAAACATTGATCTTCCTCATCAGATCAATATAACATTTACCGCTGAAGGCTTCATATTGTGAGTCCATTATTTCAGAGTCTCATTTTAAACACAGTTCCTCCAGCGAGTTATGGCGGATTGCGTATACTCACATCCTGTGCCCGACCTGTAACAACCCTTTATACGCTGGGACGATACCACCACGAGGCAGTCACACAGCTCAGGGTGTGTCACTTTCTTGTATTGTGCAGGTCCCGGCAGCCACAGGGTTAAAGTTGTGTTTGATGATATATTTGCGCCGGTTGCTTTTTACTGCTCCATTTGGCTGACAGTGATAAAGTGCGTTGTTTTAGACATATGCCGCACAGCGCACCCATAATCCCTCAGGCTATTTGTATGTTTATTCAAGCTGTTGTCATGTAATGAGAACAGCGGAGGGGATCTGCAGGAAGCCGGTTATCCTGGCGTTTTCCTTATAAGACGGGGAATCCGCATGGCTGTGACGGCTTCCTTGGTAACACGATGCACAGGGGCCACAAGCAGCAGCCACAGAACAGAAAGATTTATCCCCGTTATATAAACGCACTAGAGAACCATCTGGAGCAATGTGTTATTTTCATATCATGTTCTGCAGACGACACATCGTCTCCATCATGATGCTGCCTGCATTGCTGCTGAGAGGAGACAACTGGAAATTCTATCTAGAACTGAGAATACAATGTGCATTGTCCAGACTGTGTCAACCCAACACCATAGGCAAATGCAGGGATGAGGGGGATTCCTGTTGTCTGGAAACCCCCCATCCCTTCCTTTTGGCAAGTTGCTCAAATTATGACAATAGCAATGGTATATAGGTGGTCATTCCGAGTTGTTCGCTCTGTAATTTTCTTCGCATCGCAGCGATTTTCCACTAATTGCGCATGCGCAATGTTCGCACTGCGACTGCGCCAAGTAAATTTGCTATGCAGTTAGGTATTTTACTCACGGCATTACGAGGTTTTTTCTTCGTTCTGGTGATTGTAATGTGATTGACAGGAAGTGGGTGTTTCTGGCCGGAAACAGGCCGTTTTATGGGAGTGTTTGAAAAAACGCTACAGTTTCTGGAAAAAACGCGGGAGTGGCTGGAGAAACGGAGGAGTGTCTGGGCGAACGCTGGGTGTGTTTGTGACGTCAAACCAGGAACGACAAGCACTGAACTGATCGCACTGGCAGAGTAAGTCTCGAGCTACTCAGAAACTGCACAGAGAAGTCTTTTCGCAATATTGCGAATCTTTCGTTCGCAATTTTGATAAGCTAAGATTCACTCCCAGTAGGCGGCGGCTTAGCGTGTGCAAAGCTGCTAAAAGCAGCTTGCGAGCGAAAAACTTGGAATGAGGGCCATAATACGATTATTAGAGCTGTCGCCACATCATGCTCATGCAGTTTAAGGGATATAAGAAAACTGCTGCACATGCCCAGTGGTAGCAGCCTCTTCTTCCAAGTTTGTTGTGTGAATGGATCTGAGTCCTCAATTAGTGCACTGGACCAGAGAGTAGCTACCAGGAAGAAGAGACAGGAGCCTTACCATGAGGTGGGAGAATGTGTGCTTAGAAGGTGCAGTACTGGCTGTACTATGTTTGGGTGTAGTATGAGCGGCTGGGATCCTAACCACCGGCATACCGACAGCTGGGTGAGTGCTAATGAGCCCCTTGCGGGACGCTATTTATTCTCCCTCCGGGGGAGTCATGGACCCCCAAGAGGGAGAATATGTGTCGGCATGCCGGCGGTTGGGATCCCGGCTGGCGCCCTACTGAAGACCACCCTAATGTTTGTGTATTCATTTATTATAGTATGTTTAATCTTTTCCTGAACACTTATTTTATTTATATTATATAAATATGTTTCACGCAGCCTATACTATAGACTATAATATTATAGACATCTGTAGTGATAAATATTAATACTGTACTCCATATTCCGCAGAGTGGGAGATTGTGAATTGCATTTCGAAACCCCGCCTCTAAAAATCCTGCATTTGCCACTAAATGCCGACGCAATGTCCTCTCCCACTCCACGAACACCTCTGCCTGTCAATCCGGCAGAGGTGTTAGCACATTTGAGATGCCGTTGCATCTCACTGTGTGTATATGCGCAGTGCGGCTTCTGTGCGTGCGGACACTGCACAGGCCCAACGTCTGTATTTATCCCCCTTGTACCGCAGTATGGTCTGTCCAGGAGCAAAGTTACCGTATATACTCGAGTATAAGCCAACTTTTTCAGCACTTTTTTTTGTGCTGAAAAAGCCACCTCGGCTTATACTCGAGTCAGCTTTAAGAGGGACACGGAGAGCGCAGCGCGCGGCTCTCCTGTGTCCCTCCTGCATCTCCGGCGGCAGCGGCGTCTGTGTGGTAAAGGAAGTACACGAACCGGCACTTCCTTTAACACACGCCGCTGCCGCAGGAGACGCAGGAGGGACACAGGAGAGCTGCGCGCTGCGCTCTCCGTGTCCCTCCTTCAGAAGACAGTGCGGGAGCGACGGAGGGCAAGTATCTAGCACTGTGGGGCATATCTGGCACACCTGGCACTGTGGGGCATATCTGGCACACCTGGCACTGTGGGACATATCTGGCACACCTGGCACTGTGGGGCATATCTGGCACTGTGGGACATATCTGGCACACCTCCCACTGTGGGGTATATCTGTCACACCTGGCACTGTGGGGCACACCTGGCACATCTGGCACTGTGGGGCACATCTGGCACTGTGGGGCACATCTGGCACTGTGTGGCATATCTGGCACTGTGTGGCATATCTGGCACATCTGGCACCTGTGGGGCATATCTGGCACTGTGTGGCATATCTGGCACTGTGGGGCATATCTGGCACTGTGTGGCATATCTGGCACTGTGGGGCATATCTGGCACTGTGGGGCATATCTGGCATATCTGGCCCTGTGGGGCATATCTGGCATATCTGGCACTGTGGGGCATATCTGGCACTGTGGGGCATATCTGGCACTGTGGGGCATATCTGGCATATCTGGCACTGTGGGGCATATCTGGCACTGTGTGGCATATCTGGCACTATGGGGCATATCTGGCACTGTGGGGCATATCTGGCATATCTGGCCCTGTGGGGCATATCTGGCATATCTGGCACTGTGGGGCATATCTGGCACTGTGGGGCATATCTAGCACATCTGGCACTGTGGGGCATATCTGGCACTGTGGGGCATATCTGGCACTATGAGGGCTGTGTACGGCTAGAGCTGCATTTCCCACCCTAGGCTTATACTCGAGTCAATAAGTTTTCCCAGGTTTTTGTGGTAAAATTAGGTGCCTCGGCTTATATTCGGGTCGATTTATACTCGAGTATACATGGTACTTGGTTTTTCTTACTTTCTTCCCAACTAAGAATCCGTCTCTAGGCATGTATTTTCTTATTGATATATAATATCATTTATCTATGTTAATATAATATATTCAATTATTTTCTGTCAACGTCAACTCTGAGATGTAATATTTTACACTGGGAGCTTAAAAGCGCAGGCTCCCCATGTTTACCTATTTAGTCTTAATATGACGCCTTGAGTACAAATGTTGTTTATATATCGGTTCTAATTGAAGGTGTTAATTGGTATAACTATATAAATTGGAGGTGTTTGTTCTCTTTTTGCTCAATGAATCTGCATGCAGTCTTTATGCAGTGTGATCCCTCTCGTTAACATGCAGAGGGAAGAAAGTTTATATAACGCAGGATCCTGCCGCCTCTCCATCTCACTCTGCAATCAGCGGCTGGGAGGTTTGTGCGAAACTGTCAATGAGAACTATTAGCTCTAATGAACATTATTACACTCTGCATCATGTCCCTAAATTTACTGTATGTTTATATTTTTCATTTGCATGAAAACAGACTATAGAGAATACACATTTAATGGACTCTTCTGACCCTTTGCAAATAGCGAGAATGATGCTCGCCCCCTGGCTATTTGCGCTGCATTAATAGTGATTAGTGAGCGATTGCAATATACAGGGCAGCACGGCCCAGTGTTTGTTGTTTTTATTTTACCACAATTATATTGTATCTTAATGCACAGCTAGATTCATTTAATAAATAATCTCAGTCATGTATTTGTTTTTCTGCTTGTAAACATGTATCGTATAAGGCGCAAGAACAGTTTCATTACGTTGCTTAAGTTATTTCCTGCTGTCTGAGGACAAAGAGATAACAGAGACGCAGATGGCTTCTACACATCCTTGTGCTGACGTTAGACTCATGGAAGGGTTAACACTAAAGGGACCTCATCTATAACAGTGTGAAAAAGGACGGGGAGAGTTTTACAATGCTTTATTGAAACATTGGGGCAGATGTATTAACCTGGAGAAGGTATAAGGAAGCAATTAACCAGTGATAAGCGCAAGGTGATAAAATAAGAATTTACTCACCGGTAATTCTGTTTCTCGTAGTCCGTAGTGGATGCTGGGAACTCCGTAAGGACCATGGGGGATAGCGGGCTCCGAAGGAGGCTGGGCACTCTAGAAAGATCTTAGACTACCTGGTGTGCACTGGCTCCTCCCACTATGACCCTCCTCCAAGCCTCAGTTAGGTACTGTGCCCGGACGAGCGTACACAATAAGGAAGGATTTTGAATCCCGGGTAAGACTCATACCAGCCACACCAATCACACCGAACAACTCGTGATATGAAACCCAGTTAACAGTATGAAACGATAGAGCCTCTCAACAGACGGCTCAACAATAACCCGATTTAGTTAACAATAACTATGTACAAGTATTGCAGATAGACCGCACTTGGGATGGGCGCCCAGCATCCACTACGGACTACGAGAAACAGAATTACCGGTGAGTAAATTCTTATTTTCTCTAACGTCCTAGTGGATGCTGGGAACTCCGTAAGGACCATGGGGATTATACCAAAGCTCCCAAACGGGCGGGAGAGTGCGGATGACTCTGCAGCACCGAATGAGAGAACTCCAGGTCCTCCTCAGCCAGGGTATCAAATTTATAGAATTTTGCAAACGTGTTTGCCCCTGACCAAGTAGCTGCTCGGCAAAGTTGTAAAGCCGAGACCCCTCGGGCAGCCGCCCAAGATGAGCCCACCTTCCTTGTGGAATGGGCATTGACAGATTTAGGCTGTGGCAGGCCTGCCACAGTATGTGCAAGCTGAATTGTACTACAAATCCAACGAGCAATAGTCTGCTTAGAAGCAGGAGCACCCAGCTTGTTGGGTGCATATAGGATAAACAGCGAGTCAGATTTTCTGACTCCAGCCGTCCTGGAAACATATATTTGCAGGGCCCTGACAACGTCTAGCAACTTGGAGTCCTCCAAATCCTTAGTAGCCGCAGGCACCACAATAGGCTGGTTCAGGTGAAACGCTGACACCACCTTAGGGAGAAACTGGGGACGAGTCCTCAATTCTGCCCTATCCATATGAAAAATCAGATAAGGGCTTTTACATGATAAAGCCGCCAATTCTGACACTCGCCTGGCTGATGCCAAGGCCAATAACATGACCACTTTCCACGTGAGATATTTCAGATCCACGGTTTTTAGTGGCTCAAACCAATGTGATTTCAAGAAATTCAACATCACGTTGAGATCCCACGGTGCCACAGGAGGCACAAATGGGGGCTGAATATGCAGCACTCCTTTCACAAATGTCTGAACTTCAGGTACTGAAGCTAGTTCCTTTTGAAAGAAAATCGACAGAGCCGAGATCTGTACTTTAATGGAGCCTAGTTTTAGGCCCATATTCACTCCTGCTTGCAGGAAATGTAGAAATCGACCCAGTTGAAATTCCTCTGTTGGGGCCTTTTTGGCCTCGCACCATGCAACATATTTCCGCCATATGCGGTGATAATGTTTTGCCGTAACATCTTTCCTGGCTTTAATAAGCGTAGGAATGACTTCCTCCGGAATGCCCTTTTCCTTCAGGATCCGGCGTTCAACCGCCATGCCGTCAAACGCAGCCGCGGTAAGTCTTGGAACAGGCAGGGGCCCTGCTGTAGCAGGTCCTGTCTGAGCGGCAGGGACCAAGGGTCCTCTGAGATCATCTCTTGAAGTTCCGGGTACCACGCTCTTCTTGGCCAATCCGGAACCACGAGAATTGTGTTTACTCCTCGCTTTCTTATTATTCTCAGTACCTTTGGTATGAGAGGTAGAGGAGGGAACACATATACTGACCGGTACACCCACGGTGTCACTAGGGCGTCCACCGCTATCGCCTGAGGGTCTCTTGACCTGGCGCAATACTTCTCTAGTTTTTTGTTTATGCGGGACGCCATCATGTCCACCTGTGGACGACCCCATTGATTTACAATCATTTTGAAGACTTCTGGATGAAGTCCCCACTCTCCCGGGTGGAGGTCGTGCCTGCTGAGAAAGTCTGCTTCCCAGTTGTCCACTCCCGGGATGAACACTGCTGACAGTGCTAGTACATGATTCTCCGCCCATCGGAGAATTTTTGTGGCTTCTGCCATCGCTGTCCTGCTTCTTGTGCCGCCTTGTCGATTCACATGGGCGACTGCCGTGATGTTGTCTGACTGGATCAGCACCGGCTGGTGTAGAAGCAGGGATTTTGCTTGACTTAGGGCATTGTAAATGGCCCTTAGTTCCAGAATATTTATGTGAAGGGCAGTCTCCTGACTTGACCATAGTCCCTGGAAATTTCTTCCCTTTGTGACTGCCCCCCAGCCCCGTAGGCTGGCATCCGTGGTCACCAGGACCCAGTCCTGTATGCCGAATCTGCGGCCCTCCAGAAGATGAGCACTGTTCAGCCACCACAGAAGAGACACCCTGGTTCGTGGAGACAGGGTTATTAAACGATGCATCTGAAGATGCGATCCGGACCACTTGTCCAACAGGTTCCACTGAAAGATTCTGGCATGGAACCTGCCGAATGGAATTGCTTCGTAAGAAGCTACCATCTTTCCCAGGACCCGCGTGCAGTGATGCACCGATACCTGTTTTGGTTTTAGGAGGTCTCTGACTAGAGAAGACAACTCCCTGGCTTTCTCCTCCGGGAGAAACACTTTTTTCTGGGCCGTGTCCAGAATCATTCCCAGGAACATTAGACGTGTCGTGGGGACCAGCTGTGACTTTGGGATATTCAGAATCCAACCGTGCTGGCTCAGCACTTCCTGAGATAGTGCTACTCCCACTAACAACTGTTCCTTGGATCGTGCCTTTATTAGGAGATCGTCCAAGTATGGGATAATTAAAACTCCCTTTTTTCGAAGGAGTATCATCATTTCCGCCATAACCTTGGTAAATACCCTCGGTGCCGTGGAGAGTCCAAACGGCAGCGTCTGGAATTGGTAATGGCAATCCTGTACCACAAATCTGAGGTACTCCTGGTGAGAATTGTAAATGGGGACATGCAGGTAAGCATCCTTGATGTCCAGGGATACCATGTAATCCCCCTCGTCCAGGCTTGCAATAACCGCCCTGAGCGATTCCATCTTGAACTTGAATTTTTTTATGTATGTGTTCAAGGACTTCAAATTTAGAATGGGTCTCACCGAACCGTCCGGTTTCGGTACCACAAATAGTGTGGAATAGTAACCCCGGCCTTGTTGAAGTAGGGGTACCTTGATTATCACCTGCTGGGAATACAGCTTGTGAATTGCCGCTAGCACTGCCTCCCTGTCTGAGGGAGCAATCGGCAAGGCGGATTTTAGGAAACGGCGGGGTGGAATCGCCTCGAATTCCAGCCTGTATCCCTGAGATACTATTTGAAGGATCCAGGGATCTACCTGTGAGCGAACCCACTGATCGCTGAAATTCCTGAGGCGGGCCCCCACCGTACCTGGCTCCGCTTGTGAAGCCCCACCGTCATGCGGCGGACTTGGAAGAGGAAGCGGGGGAGGACTTTTGTTCCTGGGAACCTGCTGTTTGCTGCAGCCTTTTTCCCCTGCCTCTGCCTCTAGACAGAAAAGACCCTCCTTTTCCCCGCTTATTTTTCTGGGATCGAAAGGACTGAACCTGATAAAATGGCGCCTTCTTAGGCTGTGAGGGGACATGGGGTAAAAATGCTGACTTCCCAGACGTTGCTGTGGAAACTAGGTCGGAGAGACCATCCCCAAATAATTCCTCCCCTTTATAAGGCAAAACTTCCATGTGCCTTTTGGAATCTGCATCTCCAGTCCACTGGCGAGTCCATACGCATCTCCTAGCAGAGATAGATAGTGCACTTACTTTAGATGCCAGCCGGCAGATTTCCCTCTGTGCATCTCTCATGTATAAGACTGAGTCTTTGATATGGTCAATTGTTAACAGGATCGTGTCTCTGTCTAGTGTGTCAATATTTTCTGACAGGTTATCTGACCATGCAGCGGCAGCACTGCACATCCAAGCTGACGCAATTGCTGGTCTGAGTATAATGCCTGAGTGTGTATATACAGACTTCAGGATCGCCTCCCGCCTTCTATCAGCAGGTTCCTTAAGGGCGGCCGTATCCTGGGACGGTAGTGCCACCTTTTTTGACAAACGTGTGAGCGCTTTATCCACCCTCGGGGGTGTTTCCCAACGTAACCTATCCTCTGGCGGGAAAGGGAACGCCATTAGTAATTTCTTAGGAATCACCAATTTCTTATCAGGGGAAGCCCACGCTTCTTCACACACTTCATTTAATTCATCTGACGGGGGAAAAACTACAGGTAGTTTTTTCTCCCCAAACATAATACCCTTTTTTGTGGTACCTGGATGTAAATCAGAAATATTTAACACCTCTTTCATTGCCTCAATCATGCAGCGAATGGCCTTAACGGGCATTAAATTTGACTCATCGTCGTCGACACTGGCGTCAGTATCCGTGTCGACATCTACTTGTGCCACCTGAGATAACGGGCGTTTTAGAGCCCCTGATGACTTTTGAGACCCTTGGACCGGCACGAGCTGAAGACTCGGCTGTCCCACAGTCGGCATGTCGTCAAATTTTTTTATGTAAGGAGTCTA
Source organism: Pseudophryne corroboree (assembly GCF_028390025.1). Taxonomy (NCBI): domain Eukaryota; kingdom Metazoa; phylum Chordata; class Amphibia; order Anura; family Myobatrachidae; genus Pseudophryne; species Pseudophryne corroboree. The sequence continues at coordinate 792,806,745 of NC_086446.1, read as the reverse complement.
TACGTGCACTCATTTCTTGCCATAATACCATCCACTCCGGTGTCTGCCCCGCAGGGGGTGACATCTCTGCTAAAGGCATCTGCTCCCCCTCCACATCATTATCCTCCTCAAACATGTCGACACAGCCGTACCGACACACTCCACACACACAGGGAATGCTCAAATAGAGGACAGGACCCACAAAAGCCCTTTGGGGGGACAGAGTAAGAGTATGCCAGCACACACCAGAGCGCTATATATATACAGGGACTAACTGAGTTATGTCCCTAATAGCTGCTTATACTGTATACAGTGCCAATTTAGTGCCCCCCCTCTCTTTTTCCCTCTTACTGTATTGTAGAAATGCAGGGAAGAGCCAGGGAGCTTCCTTCCAGCCGAGCTGTGAGGGAAAAATGGCGCCAGTGTGCTGAGGAGATAGGCTCCGCCCCTTTTTCGCGGCCTATTCTCCCGCTTATTTTGGGATTCTGGCAGGGGTATTTACCTCATATATAGCCCCAGGGGCTATATATTGAGGTATTTTAGCCAGCCAAGGTGTTTTTATTGCTGCCTCAGAGCGCCCCCCCCCAGCGCTCTGCACCCTCAGTGACCGGAGTGTGAAGTGTGTATGAGGAGCAATGGCGCACAGCTGCAGTGCTGTGCGCTACCTTGGTGAAGACAGGATGTCTTCATGCCGCCGATTTTCCGGACCATCTTCCTGCTTCTGGCTCTGTAAGGGGGACGGCGGCGCGGCTCCGGGACCGAACATCAAGGCTGGGCCTGCGGTCGATCCCTCTGGAGCTAATGGTGTCCAGTAGCCTAAGAAGCCCAATCCGGCTGCAAGCAGGCGAGTTCGCTTCTTCTCCCCTTAGTCCCTCGCTGCAGTGAGCCTGTTGCCAGCAGGTCTCACTGAAAAAAAAAAATTCTAAGACTATAACTTTCTAAGAGCTCAGGAGAGCCCCTAGTGTGCATCCAACCTCGGCCGGGCACGAAATCTAACTGAGGCTTGGAGGAGGGTCATAGTGGGAGGAGCCAGTGCACACCAGGTAGTCTAAGATCTTTCTAGAGTGCCCAGCCTCCTTCGGAGCCCGCTATCCCCCATGGTCCTTACGGAGTTCCCAGCATCCACTAGGACGTTAGAGAAAAACACGCCAGCCAATCAGCTCCTAACTGTTAATTTATTGGAGCCGATTGGCTGGTGCATTTTTCACTTTGCACTTATCACTGGTTTATCAATTCCTTATGCCTTCTACAGGTTAATACATCTGCCCCAATGTTCAGATAAGTACCGTTACAAAGGAGAAGAGTGTATGCAAGGTATTATAACTGACTGTGCATTGCGGCTACAGTGCATGTGTATGCCGTTACACAGGAGCACCACAATTCACAGCAACCTGTGCAGTTGATCAGGAGAACAGCTGTATCAGGTGGAGAGGAAAGTGGCAGTTGGAAGTGAGTTGCAGTACGCTGTGAGTTGCAGTACGCTGGGGTACCTGAGGCACAACAGGAGACTGTGGGAAGGGATTATAGGGAAGAAGGAGTTTCTCCACTCACCATCCTGGCTGTACTCAGAGGAAACCCAAGCTTGGAGCTGTCCACAGACATAGGCCCTCATTCCGAGTTGTTCGCTCGCTAGCTGCTTTTAGCTGCATTGCACATGCTAAGCTGCCGCCCTCTGGGAGTGTATCTTAGCATAGCAGAATTGCGAACGAAAGATTAGCAGAATTGCGAATAGAAATTTCTTAGCAGTTTCTGAGTAGCTCGAGACTTACTCCTACACTGCGATCAGTTCAGTCAGTTTCGTTCCTGGTTTGACGTCACAAACACACCCAGCGTTTGCCCAGACACTCCCCCATTTCTTCAGACACTCCCGCGTTTTTCCCAGAAACGCCAGCGTTTTTCCGCACACTCCCATAAAACGGCCAGTTTCTGCCCAGAAACACCCACTTCCTGTCAATCACACTACGATCACCAGAACGATAAAAAAAACTTTGTTAGGCCGTGAGTAAAATACCAAACTTTTGTGCTAATTTACTTGGCGCAGGCGCACTGCGAACATTGCGCATGCGCAGTTTGCGACTAATCGCTCCGTTGCGAAAAAATCTAAAGAGCGAACAACTCGGAATGACCCCCATAGTGTTGATTTGGCTGCGGACTGCTAGAAGCCTTTGGTAACTTAATCAGAGGCTACATCACATCTGAGCTGCAAAAGGAGCTAAATTCAGTGACGTCATTATTGTATCTGTGTCATGCCAAGCTGCTGGACAACCCAACTACATCACTACTACCCACCCAGAGGCCAGACAGCTTTAAAGCACCTGACACCGGCCTCAAATTTATAAAGTTAACCTATAATTAGCATAAATGAAATGTTATTTGCTAACGATGCAGTACCATAACCATAAAAAAAATAAGAATTTACTTACCGATAATTCTATTTCTCGGAGTCCGTAGTGGATGCTGGGGTTCCTGAAAGGACCATGGGGAATAGCGGCTCCGCAGGAGACAGGGCACAAAAGTAAAGCTTTTACAGGTCAGGTGGTGTGTACTGGCTCCTCCCCCTATGACCCTCCTCCAGACTCCAGTTAGGTACTGTGCCCGGACGAGCGTACACAATAAGGGAGGATTTTGAATCCCGGGTAAGACTCATACCAGCCACACCAATCACACCGTACAACTTGTGATCTAAACCCAGTTAACAGTATGATAACAGAGGAGCCTCTGAAAGATGGCTTCCTAAACAATAACCCGAATTAGTTAACAATAACTATGTACAAGTATTGCAGATAATCCGCACTTGGGATGGGCGCCCAGCATCCACTACGGACTCCGAGAAATAGAATTATCGGTAAGTAAATTCTTATTTTCTCTATCGTCCTAAGTGGATGCTGGGGTTCCTGAAAGGACCATGGGGATTATACCAAAGCTCCCAAACGGGCGGGAGAGTGCGGATGACTCTGCAGCACCGAATGAGAGAACTCCAGGTCCTCCTATGCCAGGGTATCAAATTTGTAAAAATTTACAAACGTGTTCTCCCCTGACCACGTAGCTGCTCGGCAGAGTTGTAATGCCGAGACCCCTCGGGCAGCCGCCCAAGATGAGCCCACCTTCCTTGCGGAATGGGCCTTAACAGATTTAGGCTGTGGCAGGCCTGCCACAGAATGTACAAGTTGAATTTTGTTACAAATCCAACGAGCAATCGACTGCTTAGAAGCAGGTGCACCCAACTTGTTGGGTGCATACAGTATAAACAGCGAGTCAGATTTTCTGACTCCAGCCGTCCTTTAAATGTATATTTTTAAGGCTCTGACAACGTCCAACAACTTGGAGTCCTTCAAGTCGTCTGTAGCCGCAGGCACTACAATAGGCTGGTTCAGGTGAAACGCTGATACCACCTTAGGGAGAAAATGCGGACGCGTCCGCAGCTCTGCCCTATGTCGAATGGAAAATTAAATAAGGGCTTTTATAAAACAAAGCCGCCAGTTCAGATACTCTCCCGGCCGAAGCCAGGGCCAGTAACATAGTCACTTTCCATGTGAGATATTTCAAATCCACATTCTTTAGTGGTTCAAACCAATTGGATTTGAGGAAATCTAAAACTACATTTAGATCCCACGGTGCCACCTTAGGCACCACAGGAGGCTGTATATGCAGTACTCCTTTGATAAAAATCTGGACCTCAGGGACTGAGGCCAATTCTTTTTGGAAGAATATTGATAGGGCCGAAATTTGAACCTTAATAGATCCCAATTTGAGACCCATAGACAATCCTGATTGCAGGAAATGTAGGAAAACGACCCAGTTGAAATTCCTCCATCGGAGCACTCCGCTGCTCGCACCACGCAACATATTTTCGCCAAATACGGCGATAATGCTTCGCGGTGACTTCCTTCCTTGCCTTTATCAAGGTAGGAATGACTTCTTCTGGAATGCCTTTTCCTTTTAGGATCTGGCATTCAAACGCCATGCCGTCAAACGCAGCCGCGGTAAGTCTTGAAAAAGACAAGGACCCTGCTGAAGCAGGTCCCTTCTCAGAAGTAGAGGCCACGGATCGTCCGTGACCATCTCTTGAAGTTCCGGGTACCAAGTCCTTCTTGGCCAATCCGGAGCCACTAGTCTTACTCCTCTTTGCCATATAATCCTCAATACCTTTGGTATGAGAGGCAGAGGAGGAAACACATATACCGACTGGTACACCCAAGGTGTTACCAGCGCGTCCACAGCTATTGCCTGCGGATCTCTTGACCTGGCGCAATACCTGTCCAGTGTTTTGTTGAGGCGAGACGCCATCATGTCCACCATTGGTTTTACCCAACGGTTTAATAGCATGTGGAAAACTTCTGGATGAAGTACCCACTCTCCCGGGTGAAGGTCGTGTCTGCTGAGGAAGTCTGCTTCCCAGTTGTCCACGCCCGGGATGAATACTGCTGACAGTGCTATCACGTGATTCTCCGCCCAGCGAAGGATCCTGGCAGCTTCTGCCATTGCCCTCCTGCTTCTTGTGCCGCCCTGTCTGTTTACATGGGCGACTGCCGTGATGTTGTCCGACTGGATCAACACCGGTCTTCCTTGAAGCAGAGGTTCCGCCTGGCTTAGAGCATTGTAGATTGCTCTTAGTTCCAGAATGCTTATGTGAAGAGACTTTTTCAGGCTCGACCACACTCCCTGGAAATTTCTTCCCTGTGTGACTGCTCCCCAGCCTCTCAGGCTGGCATCCGTGGTCACCAGGATCCAATCCTGCATGCCGAATCTGCGGCCCTCCAATAGATGAGCCTCCTGCAACCACCACAGAAGGGATACCCTTGTCCTCGGCGACAGGGTTATCCGCAGGTGCATCTGAAGATGCGACCCTGACCATTTGTCCAACAGATCCCTTTGCATGGAATCTGCCGAAAGGGATTGCTTCGTAAGAAGCTACCATTTTTTCCCAGGACTCTTGTGCATTGATGTACAGACACCTTTCCTGGTTTTAGGAGGTTCCTGACCAGGTCAGATAACTCCTTGGCTTTTTCTTCGGGAAGAAAAACCTTTTTCTGAACTGTGTCCAGAATCATCCCCAGGAACAGCAGACGAGTTGTCGGCATTAATTGGGATTTTGGAATATTCAGAATCCATCCGTGCTGCTTTAGCACCTCTTGAGATAGTGCTAAACCCATCTCTAGCTGTTCTCTGGACCTTGCCCTTATTAGGAGATCGTCCAAGTATGGGATAATTAATACGCCTTTTCTTCGAAGAAGAAATATTATCTCGGCCATTACCTTTGTAAAGACCCGAGGTGCCGTGGACAAACCAAACGGCAGCGTCTGAAACTGATAGTGACAGTTTTGTACAACGAACCTGAGGTACCCCTGGTGTGAGGGGTAATTTGAACGTGGAGATACGCATCCTTGATGTCCAAGGATACCATAAAGTCCCCTTCTTCCAGGTTCGCTATCACTGCTCTGAGTGACTCCATCTTGAACTTGAACTTCTTTATGTACAGGTTCAAGGACTTCAGATTTAGAATAGGCCTTACCGAGCCATCCGGCTTCGGTACCACAAAAAGAGTGGAATAATACCCCTTCCCTTGTTGTAGAAGAGGTACCTTGACTATCACCTGCTGAGAATACAGCTTGTGAATGGCTTCCAAAACCGTCTCCCTTTCTGAGGGGGACGTTGGTAAAGCAGACTTCAGGAAACGGCGAGGTGGCTCTGTCTTTAATTTCAACCTGTACCCCTGAGATATTATCTGCAGGATCCAGGGATTTACCTGCGAGTGAGCCCACTGCGCGCTGTAATTCTTGAGACGACCGCCTACCGCCCCCGAGTCCGCTTGCGAAGCCCCAGCGTCATGCTGAGGCTTTTGTAGAAGCCGGGGAGGGCTTCTGTTCCTGGGAAGGAGCTGCCTGTTGCTGTCTCTTCCCTCGTCCTCTGCCTCGTGGCAGATATGAATAGCCCTTTGCTCTCTTATTTTTAAAGGAACGAAAGGGCTGCGGTTGAAAGGTCGGTGCCTTTTTCTGTTGGGGAGTGACTTGAGGTAGAAAGGTGGATTTCCCGGCCGTAGCCGTGGCCACCAAATCCGATAGACCGACCCCAAATAACTCCTCTACGCATCGCCTGTCCACTGTCGTGTCCATAAAGCTCTTCTGGCCGAAATGGACATAGCACTTACCCGTGATGCCAGTGTGCAGATATCTCTCTGTGCATCACGCATATAAAGAAATGCATCCTTTATTTGTTCTAACGACAGTAAAATATTGTCCCTGTCCAGGGTATCAATATTTTCGATCAGGGACTCTGACCAAACTACCCCAGCACTGCACATCCAGGCAGTCGCAATAGCTGGTCGTAGTATAACACCTGCATGTGTGTATATACCTTTTTGGATATTTTCCATCCTCCTATCTGATGGATCTTTAAGTGCGGCCGTCTCAGGAGAGGGTAACGCCACTTGTTTTGATAAGCGTGTTAGCGCTTTGTCCACCCTAGGAGGTGTTTCCCAGCGCTCCCTAACCTCTGGCGGGAAAGGGTATAAAGCCAATAACTTCTTTGAAATTAGCAGTTTTTTATCGGGGCACCCCACGCTTCATCACACACGTCATTTAATTCTTCTGATTCGGTAAAAACTACTGGTAGTTTTTTCACACCCCACATAATACCCTGTTTAGTGGTACCTGTAGTATCAGCTAAATGTAACATCTCCTTTATTGCCAAAATCATATAACGTGTGGCCCTACTGGAAAATACGGTTGATTCGTCACCTTCACCACCGGAATCAGTGCCTGTGTCTGGGTCTGTGTCGACCGACTGAGGCAAGGGGCGTTTTACAGCCCCTGACGGTGTTTGAGGCGCCTGGACAGGCACTAATTGAGTGTCCGGCCGCCTCATGTCGGCAAACGACTGCTTAAGCGAGTTGACGCTATCCCGTAATTCCACAAATAAAGGCATCCATTCTGGTGTCGACCCCCTAGGAGGTGACATCCTCATATTTGGCAATTGCTCCGCCTCCACACCAATAACGTCCTCATACATGTCGACACACACGTACCGACACACAGCAGACACACAGGGAATGCTCTATACGAAGACAGGACCCACTAGCCCTTTGGGGAGACAGAGGGAGAGTCTGCCAGCACACACCAAAAAGCGCTATATATGACAGGGATAGCCTTATGATTAAGTGCTCCCTTATAGCTGCTTTTATATTAATATATTGCCATTTATTTTGCCCCCCCTCTCTGTTATACCCTGTTTCTGTAGTGCAGTGCAGGGGAGAGACCTGGGAGCCTTCCTGACCAGCGGAGCTGTGACAGAAAATGGCGCCGTGTGCTGAGGAGATAGGCCCCGCCCCTTTTTCGGCGGGCTCGTCTCCCGCTATTTAGTACATTTAGGCAGGGGTAAATATCTCCATATAGCCTCTGGGGCTATATGTGAGGTATTTTTAGCCTTTTTAAAGGTTTTCATTTGCCTCCCAGGGCGCTCCCCCCCCAGCGCCCTGCACCCTCAGTGACTGCGTGTGAAGTGTGCTGAGAGGAAAATGGCGCACAGCTGCAGTGCTGTGCGCTACCTTAAGAAGACTGCAGGAGTCTTCAGCCGCCGATTCTGGACCTCTTCTTGCTTCAGCATCTGTGAGGGGGCCGGCGGCGTGGCTCCGGTGACCATCCAGGCTGTACCTGTGATCGTCCCTCTGGAGCTTCATGTCCAGTAGCCAAGAAGCCAATCCATCCTGCACGCAGGTGAGTTCACTTCTTCTCCCCTCTGTCCCTCGTTGCAGTGATCCTGTTGCCAGCAGGAATCACTGTAAAATAAAAAACCTAAGCTAAACTTTCTCTAAGCAGCTCTTTATGAGAGCCACCTAGAATTGCACCCTTCTCGGCCGGGCACAAAAATCTAACTGGAGTCTGGAGGAGGGTCATAGGGGGAGGAGCCAGTACACACCACCTGACCTGTAAAAGCTTTACTTTTGTGCCCTGTCTCCTGCGGAGCCGCTATTCCCCATGGTCCTTTCAGGAACCCCAGCATCCACTTAGGACGATAGAGAAAATAACTTGTTACGTTTAACAGTTTCCTAAGGGCTCCTAACATACTTAAGGGGTACATTTACTAAGCAGTGATAAGAGCGGAGAAGTGAGCCAGTGGAGAAGTTGCCCATGGCAACCCATCAGCACTGAAGTAACATCTATAATTTGCATACTATAAAATGATACAGAGCTGCTAATTGGCCGTTAGGAGCTGATTGGCTGGTAGTTTGTCTCTCTCTCTACTTTACCACTCAGCAAGGATTAGTAAATCTCCCCCTATGTACAGAAGCAGTGAACAGTGTGGAGAAGTGAGCCAGTGGAGAAGTTGCCCATGGTAACCAATCAACTGCTATGTATAATTTTATAGAATACACTTTAGAAATGTAACCTCAACACTAATTGGTTGCCATGGGCAATTTCTCCACTGTTTTCACTGTTTTATGAATAGACCCTTAAGTCTTGGAGAGAGATAAAGTGGATTTAGATAAAGTACCAGCCAATCAGTTCCTAACTGTAGTGGTACAAGCTGTGTTTGAAAAAGTACAGTTAGGAGCTGATTGGCTGGTACTACGTATATCTCTCTCCACTTTATCTCTCCAATGGTTAGAGAGCGACTTTGTCTCTCCCCAAGGCTTAGAAGGATAGTTCACAGAGCCTGCCTCAACAGAAAGTTCCTCCATTAAAAACATTCCCCGAAGTGCTTAAATCCCATAAGAATCAACCTCGTCCAAGACTACGTACAGTTCAAGACTCAGATAACAGCTGCAGCAAATAAGGGAATATTCTGTGTCGGGACTCCTAATTATTAGAGTGATATCGTTTACTTGTATTAAGTTGTTAAATAGTCATACAGTGTGTTAATTGAATATATTATTATTATAGGCTGCTAGTAAAAAGTTGTAAATTAGATATATAAAAAGTATATACAGATGCATGGTACCAGCTGCCAAAATACATTTGCTATCAGTGCTAATAATAATATTCTGCAAATCTGTCTGTACTGTATGTAGCAAATAAAACAGATTGGATTTGGTCATATTTTGAGTAGAGATGAGCGGGTTCGGCTGTAACGCCACAATTAACGCCAGTTCGGTTGTATCCGTATTTTTCTTATTGGCTATCCAAAAAACGGGACATCCGTGAGCCAATAAGATGCCGTTTTGAGAACCGAGTAAATCCGAGTGAAACCGAAAATGCTCATCTCTAATTTTAAATAAAACATTTAAACTTGCAGCCCATCTTCGAGGGACCCCAACTCTCTGAAAGTCCCTGCACTAGCGTATATGCACAGTACATTTACTCCCAGAGCCGGCCCTAACCAATATGATGCCCTAGGCAAGATTTTGGCTGGTGCCCCCTAGCACCACCGCTGGTTCCGCCTCTGACCCTGCACCCCTTTCCCAGCACCATCACCCCTCACCCAAAGCAGTCCTTATTTTAAGTTTTCCTACTCCCTATATTTTAAATAGGAACAGTGTGCACATTCGGCGCACAGCCCAAAAAGTAGAGATGAGCGGGTTCGGTTTCTCTGAATCCGAACCCGCACGAACTTCATGTTTTTTTTCACGGGTCCGAGCGACTCGGATCTTCCCGCCTTGCTCGGTTAACCCGAGCGCGCCCGAACGTCATCATGACGCTGTCGGATTCTCGCGAGACTCGGATTCTATATAAGGAGCCGCGCGTCGCCGCCATTTTCACACGTGCATTGAGATTGATAGGGAGAGGACGTGGCTGGCGTCCTCTCCATTTAGATTAGAAGAGAGAGAGAGAGAGATTGACCTGATTTACTGGAGCTTAGGAGTACTGTAGAACTGTAGAGAGTGCAGAGTTTACTAGTGACTGACCACAGTGACCACCAGACAGTGCAGTTTTATTTAATATATCCGTTCTCTGCCTGAAAAAAACGATACACAGTGACTCAGTCACATACCATATCTGTGTGCACTGCTCAGCCCAGTGTGCTGCATCATCTATGTATATATCTGACTGTGCTCAGCTCACACATCTTATAATTGTGGGGGAGACTGGGGAGCACTGCAGTGCCAGTTATAGGTTATAGCAGGAGCCAGGAGTACATATTATTATTAAAATTAAACAGTGCACACTTTTGCTGCAGGAGTGCCACTGCCAGTGTGACTGACCAGTGACCTGACCACACTGACCACCAGTATAGTTAGTAGTATAGTATACTATATTGTGATTGCCTGAAAAAGTTAAACACTCGTATCTGACTGTGCTCAGCTCACACATCTTATAATTGTGGGGGAGACTGGGGAGCACTGCAGTGCCAGTTATAGGTTATAGCAGGAGCCAGGAGTACATATTATTATTAAAATTAAACAGTGCACACTTTTGCTGCAGGAGTGCCACTGCTAGTGTGACTGACCAGTGACCTGACCACACTGACCACCAGTATAGTTAGTAGTATAGTATACTATATTGTGATTGCCTGAAAAAGTTAAACACTCGTCGTGTGACTTCACTTGTGTGGTGTTTTTTTTTTTATTCTATAAAAAACTCATTCTGCTGACAGACAGTGTCCAGCAGGTCCGTCATTATATAATATATACCTGTCCGGCTGCAGTAGTGATATATATATATTTTTTATATCATTATTTATCATCCAGTCGCAGCAGACACAGTACGGTAGTTCACGGCTGTAGCTACCTCTGTGTCGGCACTCGGCAGTCCGTCCATAATTGTATACCACCTACCCGTGGTTTTTTTTTCTTTCTTCTTTATACATACATACTACTACTACATCTCTTTATCAACCAGTCTATATTAGCAGCAGACACAGTACAGTACGGTAGTCCACGGCTGTAGCTACCTCTGTGTCGGCACTCGGCAGTCCGTCCATAATTGTATACCACCTACCCGTGGTTTTTTTTTCTTTCTTCTTTATACATACATACTACTACTACTACATCTCTTTATCAACCAGTCTATATTAGCAGCAGACACAGTACAGTACGGTAGTCCACGGCTGTAGCTACCTCTGTGTCGGCACTGGGCAGTCCGTCCATAATTGTATACCACCTACCCGTGGTTTTTTTTTCTTTCTTCTTTATACATACATACTACTACTACATCTCTTTATCAACCAGTCTATATTAGCAGCAGACACAGTACAGTACGGTAGTCCACGGCTGTAGCTACCTCTGTGTCGGCACTGGGCAGTCCGTCCATAATTGTATACCACCTACCCGTGGTTTTTTTTTCTTTCTTCTTTATACATACATACTACTACTACTACATCTCTTTATCAACCAGTCTATATTAGCAGCAGACAAAGTACAGTACGGTAGTCCACGGCTGTAGCTACCTCTGTGTCGGCACTGGGCAGTCCGTCCATAATTGTATACCACCTACCCGTGGTTTTTTTTTCTTTCTTCTTTATACATACATACTACTACTACATCTCTTTATCAACCAGTCTATATTAGCAGCAGACACAGTACAGTACGGTAGTCCACGGCTGTAGCTACCTCTGTGTCGGCACTGGGCAGTCCGTCCATAATTGTATACCACCTATCCGTGGTTTTTTTTTCTTTCTTCTTTATACATACATACTACTACTACATCTCTTTATCAACCAGTCTATATTAGCAGCAGACACAGTACAGTACGGTAGTCCACGGCTGTAGCTACCTCTGTGTCGGCACTCGGCAGTCCGTCCATAATTGTATACCACCTACCCGTGGTTTTTTTTTCTTTCTTCTTTATACATACATACTACTACTACATCTCTTTATCAACCAGTCTATATTAGCAGCAGACACAGTACAGTACGGTAGTCCACGGCTGTAGCTACCTCTGTGTCGGCACTCGGCAGTCCGTCCACAATTGTATACCACCTACCCGTGGTTTTTTTTCTTTCTTCTTTATACATACAAACTACTACTACATCTCTTTATCAACCAGTCTATATTAGCAGCAGACACAGTACAGTACGGTAGTCCACGGCTGTAGCTACCTCTGTGTCGGCACTCGGCAGTCCATCCATAATTGTATACTAGTATCCATCCATCTCCATTGTTTACCTGAGGTGCCTTTTAGTTGTGCCTATTAAAATATGGAGAACAAAAATGTTGAGGTTCCAAAATTAGGGAAAGATCAAGATCCACTTCCACCTCGTGCTGAAGCTGCTGCCACTAGTCATGGCCGAGACGATGAAATGCCAGCAACGTCGTCTGCCAAGGCCGATGCCCAATGTCATAGTACAGAGCATGTCAAATCCAAAACACCAAATATCAGTAAAAAAAGGACTCCAAAACCTAAAATAAAATTGTCGGAGGAGAAGCGTAAACTTGCCAATATGCCATTTACCACACGGAGTGGCAAGGAACGGCTGAGGCCCTGGCCTATGTTCATGGCTAGTGGTTCAGCTTCACATGAGGATGGAGGCACTCAGCCTCTCGCTAGAAAAATGAAATGACTCAAGCTGGCAAAAGCAGTAGCACCGCAAAGAACTGTGCGTTCTTCGAAATCCCAAATCCACAAGGAGAGTCCAATTGTGTCGGTTGCGATGCCTGACCTTCCCAACACTGGACGTGAAGAGCATGCGCCTTCCGCCATTTGCACGCCCCCTGCAAGTGCTGGAAGGAGCACCCGCAGTCCAGTTCCTGATAGTCAGATTGAAGATGTCAGTGTTGAAGTACACCAGGATGAGGAGGATATGGGTGTTGCTGGCGCTGGGGAGGAAATTGACCAGGAGGATTCTGATGGTGAGGTGGTTTGTTTAAGTCAGGCACCCGGGGAGACACCTGTTGTCCGTGGGAGGAATAGGGCCGTTGACATGCCTGGTGAAAATACCAAAAAAATCAGCTCTTCGGTGTGGAAGTATTTCACCAGAAATGCGGACAACAGGTGTCAAGCCGTGTGTTCCCTTTGTCAAGCTGTAATAAGTAGGGGTAAGGACGTTAACCACCTCGGAACATCCTCCCTTATACGTCACCTGCAGCGCATTCATAATAAGTCAGTGACAAGTTCAAAAACTTGGGCCGACAGCGGAAGCAGTCCACTGACCAGTAAATCCCTTCCTCTTGTAACCAAGCTCACGCAAACCACCCCACCAACTCCCTCAGTGTCAATTTCCTCCTTCCCCAGGAATGCCAATAGTCCTGCAGGCCATGTCACTGGCAATTCTGATGAGTCCTCTCCTGCCTGGGATTCCTCCGATGCATCCTTGCGTGTAACGCCTACTGCTGCTGGCGCTGCTGTTGTTGCTGCTGGGAGTCGATGGTCATCCCAGAGGGGAAGTCGTAAGCCCACTTGTACTACTTCCAGTAAGCAATTGACTGTCCAACAGTCCTTTGCGAGGAAGATGAAATTTCACAGCAGTCATCCTGTTGCAAAGCGGATAACTGAGTCCTTGACAACTATGTTGGTGTTAGACGTGCGTCCGGTATCCGCCGTTAGTTCACAGGGAAATAGACAATTTATTGAGGCAGTGTGCCCCCGTTACCAAATACCATCTAGGTTCCACTTCTGTAGGCAGGCGATACCAAGAATGTACACGGACGTCAGAAAAAGACTCACCAGTGTCCTAAAAAATGCAGTTGTACCCAATGTCCACTTAACCACGGACATGTGGACAAGTGGAGCAGGGCAGGGTCAGGACTATATGACTGTGACAGCCCACTGGGTAGATGTATGGACTCCCGCCGCAAGAACAGCAGCGGCGGCACCAGTAGCAGCATCTCGCAAACGCCAACTCTTTCCTAGGCAGGCTACGCTTTGTATCACCGCTTTCCAGAATACGCACACAGCTAAAAACCTCTTACGGCAACTGAGGAAGATCATCGCAGAATGGCTTACCCCAATTGGACTCTCCTGTGGATTTGTGGCATCGGACAACGCCAGCAATATTGTGTGTGCATTAAATATGGGCACATTCCAGCACGTCCCATGTTTTGCACATACCTTGAATTTGGTGGTGCAGAATTTTTTAAAAAACGACAGGGGCGTGCAAGAGATGCTGTCGGTGGCCAGAAGAATTGCGGGACACTTTCGGCGTACAGGCACCACGTACAGAAGACTGGAGCACCACCAAAAACTACTGAACCTGCCCTGCCATCATCTGAAGCAAGAAGTGGTAACGAGGTGGAATTCAACCCTCTATATGCTTCAGAGGTTGGAGGAGCAGCAAAAGGCCATTCAAGCCTATACAATTGAGCACGATATAGGAGGTGGAATGCACCTGTCTCAAGTGCAGTGGAGAATGATTTCAACGTTGTGCAAGGTTCTGATGCCCTTTGAACTTGCCACACGTGAAGTCAGTTCAGACACTGCCAGCCTGAGTCAGGTCATTCCCCTCATCAGGCTTTTGCAGAAGAAGCTGGAGGCATTGAAGAAGGAGCTAAAAGGGAGCGATTCCGCTAGGCATGTGGGACTTGTGGATGCAGCCCTTAATTCGCTTAACAAGGATTCACGGGTGGTCAATCTGTTGAAATCAGAGCACTACATTTTGGCCACCGTGCTCGATCCTAGATTTAAAACCTACCTTGGATCTCTCTTTCCGGCAGACACAAGTCTGCTGGGGAGCAAAGACCTGCTGGTGACAAAATTGTCAAGTCAAGCGGAACGCGACCTGTCAACATCTCCTCCTTCACATTCTCCCGCAACTGGGGGTGCGAGGAAAAGGCTCAGAATTCCGAGCCCACCCGCTGGCGGTGATGCAGGGCAGTCTGGAGCGACTGCTGATGCTGACATCTGGTCCGGACTGAAGGACCTGACAACGATTACGGACATGTCGTCTACTGTCACTGCATATGATTCTCTCAACATTGAAAGAATGGTGGAGGATTATATGAGTGACCGCATCCAAGTAGGCACGTCAGACAGTCCGTACTTATACTGGCAGGAAAAAGAGGCAATTTGGAGGCCCTTGCACAAACTGGCTTTATTCTACCTAAGTTGCCCTCCCACAAGTGTGTACTCCGAAAGAGTGTTTAGTGCCGCCGCTCACCTTGTCAGCAATCGGCGTACGAGGTTACATCCAGAAAATGTGGAGAAGATGATGTTCATTAAAATGAATTATAATCAATTCCTCCGCGGAGACATTGACCAGCAGCAATTGCCTCCACAAAGTACACAGGGAGCTGAGATGGTGGATTCCAGTGGGGACGAATTGATAATCTGTGAGGAGGGGGATGTACACGGTGATATATCGGAGGATGATGATGAGGTGGACATCTTGCCTCTGTAGAGCCAGTTTGTGCAAGGAGAGATTAATTGCTTCTTTTTTGGTGGGGGTCCAAACCAACCCGTCATATCAGTCACAGTCGTGTGGCAGACCCTGTCACTGAAATGATGGGTTGGTTAAAGTGTGCATGTCCTGTTTATACAACATAAGGGTGGGTGGGAGGGCCCAAGGACAATTCCATCTTGCACCTCTTTTTTCTTTTATTTTTCTTTGCGTCATGTGCTGTTTGGGGAGGGTTTTTTGGAAGGGACATCCTGCGTGACACTGCAGTGCCACTCCTAGATGGGCCCGGTGTTTGTGTCGGCCACTAGGGTCGCTAATCTTACTCACACAGCTACCTCATTGCGCCTCTTTTTTTCTTTGCGTCATGTGCTGTTTGGGGAGGGTTTTTTGGAAGGGACATCCTGTGTGACACTGCAGTGCCACTCCTAGATGGGCCAGGTGTTTGTGTCGGGCACTTGGGTCGCTGAGCTTAGTCACACAGCTACCTCATTGCACCTCTTTTTTTCTTTGCGTCATGTGCTGTTTGGGGAGTGTTTTTTGGAAGGGCCATCCTGCGTGACACTGCAGTGCCACTCCTAGATGGGCCCGGTGTTTGTGTCGGCCACTAGGGTCGCTAATCTTACTCACACAGCTACCTCATTGCGCCTCTTTTTTTCTTTGCGTCATGTGCTGTTTGGGGAGGGTTTTTTGGAAGGGACATCCTGTGTGACACTGCAGTGCCACTCCTAGATGGGCCAGGTGTTTGTGTCGGCCACTAGGGTCGCTTAGCTTAGTCATCCAGCGACCTCGGTGCAAATTTTAGGACTAAAAATAATATTGTGAGGTGTGAGGTATTCAGAATAGACTGAAAATGAGTGGAAATTATGGTTTTAGAGGTTAATAATAATATGGGATCAAAATGACCCCCAAATTCTATGATTTAAGCTGTTTTTTAGGGTTTTTTGAAAAAAACACCCGAATCCAAAACACACCCGAATCCGACAAAAAAAATTCGGTGAGGTTTTGCCAAAACCCGGTCGAACCCAAAACACGGCCGCGGAACCGAACCCAAAACCAAAACACAAAACCCGAAAAATTTCAGGCGCTCATCTCTACCAAAAAGGGGTGTGTTTTTGCTTGCAAGGGGCATGGCCGCACAATAGTATCCCCAACTCAAATTACGCCACATAGTACTGCAACTTTAATCACATTTTATCATGCAATAGTGTCCCTAATTCACGTTACATCACTTAGTAGTACCACTATACCTTATATACATTACGCCTCACAGTAGTGCCCCTCATTCACATAACATCATACTGAATTGCTCCTTATTCACATTATACCACACCATATTGCCCTTTCTATACATTACGCCACACAGTAGAGTACCTAATACATATACTGCCACACATTAGTAATGCATTTATACACATAATGCCACACAGTTATGCCCCTTACACATATGACACACATTATTAATGTCCTTATAAACATAATGTGCCTTACACATTATGACAACCTTTATTAATGCCCTTATACACATAGTGTCCCTTACACATATGCCGCACATTATAAATGCCCTTATACATGTAATTACACACACAGTGCCCCTTACACATTTGCTGTACATTATTAATGCATTTTTACACATGACACACATAATGCCCCTTACACATATGCCAAACACTACTGCACAACCAACTCACACACAGCACTCACACAGCCACTAACACTGTGACCTCTGCCTCTGCTTGGATACAGATGTGTCCTCATACATCTTGCCTCAATGCTAACGTCGGGCACCTTTTTTTTTAAGAAAATGCATCTTATTTGCATTACTATGTGGCTAGGATGCACAAGCAGCTTCTGATGATTAAAATGATACGCAGCATGCCTATATACTGTGTGAGACTGTGGCTGTATCTGCATATGAAATGCTACACACAGAATATAGGCATGCCGCATATCATTTAAATCAGCAGAAGCTGCTGATGCCCCTAGGCATATCAAATGCCATAGGCAATTGCCTAGTTTGCCTATGCCTAGGGCTGGCTCTGTGTACTCCCCATCCAGTTACAGAGCGGAACATCTATGTAGGGCTGGCTTGTGACCCGCACCCAACTAGGCACTTATTTATTAACAGTTTCTTATATAGCGCAACATATTCCATTGCGCTTTAAAATTGGAGAAACAGTGATAACACAAAACTGGGCAATAACAGACAGACAGACATAGAGGTAGGAAGGCTCTGCTTGCAAGCACTAGCATATTTATAATGGGTGCAGTGTGTGCGGTGCACACAAGCCCTCTAGTGCTCAACCCTCAGTGCTGCTGGCAGAGAGTAGGGGCCTGAACGGAGGAGGCTGCACACGGGCCTCCTCCTCTCTTAAAGCGCCCCTTCTCGCAAGCTAACAATATATAGGGGATTAGGCTTTGAGTCACAAGGATAGGTGCTATCTGTTGCATAATGCTCCACCAGATTGCAAAGGTTCTTGGTAGGACGTGTGATATGGTCACACAGCAATGTTACCCTGGGGTCAGGAGGATATCAAACTGAAGAGTAAAATACTGTATGTGAGGATGTGTTGACTGTACGGTGGGGATTTAATTAGATATGAATATTTATGAAGGAATTTGATAAGCTTGTCTGAAGAGGGGCGTTTTCAGGGAACGCTTGACGGTTTGAAGACTAGAGGAGAGTCTTATTGTGCGTGGGAGGGCATTCCTTGAAGGCTGCCATGATAGCACTAGGCAAAATATTTTGATACAAAACAGTAAATAAATATCCCTGCACAAACATCTTTCTGTTTTGTGTACTGTACACAGTGTCGGACTGGGGCATGTAGGGCCCACCGGGGAAATACAGTGGTAGGGGCCCATCTTTAGGGATGTGGCCAGTCTCTACAGGGGGTGTGCCCAGCCGCCATATTGATTTGCCTAACCATTTTGCAAGTGTTGGTCCCCTAGATAAATATATACAGTAAACAGCACTGTACTGCATGAATGATAATGTACTAGATTAGTAACAGCGCAGTCTGGAACCTGATCCCAAAAGGAGGGGTTGTCCCCCAGGCAGTAGGGCCCACCGGTGGTTTCCCCTGTACCCCTGTGGGCCAGTCCAACCCTGACTGTACATACAGTACTATTCAAAAGTTTTAGGCAGGTTTTTAAAAAATGTTGCACAGTAAGAATGCTCTCAAAAATAGAAGTGTTAATAGTTTATTTTTAGCAATTAAAATGCAAAGTGAATGAACAGAGGAGAAATCTAAATCAAATCAATATTTGGTGTGACTGCCGATTGCCTTCAAAACCTCATCAATTCTTCTAGGTGGTTTTTGAAGGAACGCGGCAGGGAGGTTGTTCCAAACATCTTGGAGAACTAACCACAGATCTTCTGTGGATGTAGGCTTGCTCACATCCTTCTGTCTCTTCATGTAATCCCAGACAGACTCAGTAATGAGGGCTCTGTGGGGTCCATACAGAGGCGTCACTAGGGTTGGTGTCACCCGGTGTGGTAACTCATGGTGTCACCCCCCACGTACTTCCTCCCATATTATACCACACGGAATCTTGGCGGGGGGTGGTGACGGGGCGTCGATGCACCGTTTCAGGGGCGTGGTCCGGACAACGCAGACGTTTCTGGACCATATGTGGGGCAGGCTGCAGTGGCTGCATGACAGCACACGCAGCCGCTGCGACCCAAAAGATGGCGGCCAGGCGACTGCCTTTACAGCTAAGCTGCGGAGGGAGAGGGCTACCCTTAAAATGCGAGCGCATCTATGTATAGCAATGCGCTCGCATATCAGCGGGGGGGGGACGGACTTGGCATGTGGGGTGCCCTTAACCTGTGCTGGGGAGCCCCCCCACATGCTAGAGAAAGCAGTTGTAGTTTTGCTACTTTTAGCAAAACTACTACTGATGCTGAATTAGGCCCAAAATCCATTGATATGTCAACAGTCATGGATGAGTGCATACACACGCACCCGCTAGCGACCCAAATATTAAAGCAAAAATTACGGGTAGCTGGAGCACTGCTTCCCACTACCCCTTATTATTCCCCCTTACTGCTCTGGGCAGTGGGAGCATCACTCTCCCGCTGTCTGCGTCCACAATTGAGGCGTTCTATTTCTGTCTGTGTAGTGGGAGCGTGCTACGGTACGCTCTGCTGCTCCAAACTGGCAGCTGAAACGACTGACAGCCAGCCAGGGAGTGACAGCAGCAGCCAGCAGGAGACTCCAAGTTCAATGAACTGCACACTGCATTACAGGTCCTCCCTATTGTAATGCAGCGGCAGCACTACAGAATGCAGTCTCCTCCCACTTCTCCCTCCCAGTATTGCTAGCGGCGCTGGTGGGCATGGTAACATCACGAAGACTGATGTCATAGCCAGTGCCAGATTAAGGTTCACATGGGCCTGGAGCTGAAATTCATGAAAGGCCTATTGTGTGCTGCCGCAGGGGATGTGACTAGTGATGTGGGGGGCATGACCAGTGGTGTGGTGTGGTGGTGTGATCTGCATCATGGGTTGTATCAAGAGCCTTCCTTTAATTGCCCTGCCCCTACACACTTCCATCCTGCAGCTTGGCATATTTGCGTCAATCACGACTAGGGTGCACGTGTGCGTCTAAGTACAAGCACCCATAGGAATACATGAGCAGCGTACTAAACCGCAGCTCAGCTGGTGAAATGTGGTGTCATGTGGTGACATGTGGGGATATGGGGTATCATGTATTGAAATGTGGTGTCATGTGGTGACATGTGGGGATATGGGGTATCATGTATTGAAATGTGGTGTCATGTGGTGAATTGTGGTGTTGTGGTGAAATGTGGCATCTTGGTGGTGACATGTGGGGATATGTGGTATCATGTGGTGTCTTAGAGGTGGCATTAGATGTACTTGGTGGTGGCACTGATTAATCTCCCCTACACAGCAACCGCAAACATATCCCTGTCCAAGAACCCATTACTGAAGCACTCCATCCACGTACATCCATTACCCCATCTCTCCCCAATTCATTATCAATCCCTCCTCCCAACACCCATTAGCACATTCATCCACCCACCCTTTCAGCTCCCATAAAGCTTCCCTCACAGCAGCACCCACACTACACTCACACAGCACCCATACTACGCTCACACAGCAGCACCCATACTACGTTCACACAGCACCCATACTACGCTCACACAGCAGCACCCATACTACGTTCACACAGCACCCATACTACGCTCAAACAGCACCCATACTACGTTCACACACATACTACGCTCACACAGCAGCACCCACTCTATGCTCACACAGCACCCATACTACGCTCACACACATACTACGCTCACACAGCAGCACCCATACTACACTCACACAGCACCCATACTACGCTCACACAGCAGCACCCATACTACACTCACACAGCACCCATACTACACTCACACAGCACCCATACTACGCTCACACAGCAGCACCCATACTACACTCACACAGCACCCATACTACACTCACACAGCACCCATACTACGCTCACACAGCAGCACCCATACTACGCTCACACAGCACCCATACTACGCTCACACAGCAGCACCCATACTACGCTCACACAGCACCCATACTACGCTCACACAGCAGCACCCATACTACGCTCACACAGCAGCACCCACTCTACGCTCACACAGCACCCATACTACGCTCACACAGCAGCACCCACTCTACGCTCACACAGCAGCACCCATACTACGCTCACACAGCACCCATACTACTCTCACACAGCGGCACCCATACTACTCTCACACAGCGGCACCCATACTACGCTCACACAGCACCCATACTACGCTCACACAGCAGCACCCATACTACTCTCACACAGCGTCACCCATACTACGCTCACACAGCACCCATACTACGCTCACACAGCAGCACCCATACTACTCTCACACAGCGTCACCCATACTACGCTCACACAGCACCCATACTACGCTCACACAGCAGCACCCATACTACACTCACACAGCAGCACCCATACTACGCTCACACACCAGCACCCATACTACGCTCACACAGCGGCACCCATACTACTCACACAGCGGCACCCATACTACACTCACACAGCGGCACCCATACTACACTCACACAGCGGCACCCATACTACGCTCACACAGCGGCACCCATACTACTCACACAGCGGCACCCATACTACACTCACACAGCGGCACCCATACTACACTCACACAGCGGCACCCATACTACACTCACACATCGGCACCCATACTACGCTCACACAGCACCCATACTACACTCACACCGGCACCCATACTACGCTCACACAGCACCCATACTACACAGCACCCATACTACTCTTACACAGCACCCACACTTCATTCACACAGCACCCATACTACACTCACACAGCAGCACCCATACTACACAGCACCCATACTACACTCACACATCGGCACCCATACTACACAGCACCCATACTACACTCATACAGCTGCACCCATACTACGCTCACACAGCACCCATACTACACTCACACAGCACCCATACTACACTCACACATTGGCACCCATACTACTCTCACATAGCACCCATACTACACTCACACATCGGCACCCATACTACACAGCACCCATACTACACTCACACAGCTGCACCCATACTACGCTCACACAGCACCCATACTACACTCACACATTGGCACCCATACTACTCTCACACAGCACCCATACTACATTCACACAGTGGCACCCATACTATGCTCACACAGCACTCATACTACAGTCACAAGCGGCACCCATACTACATTAACACAGCCCCAATTAGCCCCCCCCCCCACCTAACACTCAGTAACCCAACAATTTCTACATCCCAATGCCCATTAACACATTCAGCCTCATACACACACACCTCATAAATCGATTCTGCTAATCATGGAGCATTTATAGAAGTTACCTGGCTGGCATCATGCAGCACATCACCAGCAGCTCCTTCCTCCTGTAGTATAGTGTGGGAGGCGGAGCTTGTGTGTGTCAGGCTCAGGACCCGAGTGAGGAGAGAGTGTCCGGACTCTGGAGGAAAGGGGAGGGTCGGCCACTGCACTGCCTGCACGGCTCTGTACTGCGCTGCCTGCTGATCTCACTAAACAGGTGAGAGTGTCGGACTTTAGGAGGCGGGGCCTGGAAGGAGGGGGTATGGTCTCAGCCGTGGACCAGTGTTTCTCATGTCAGGGGATGGGGGTGCGTGTGAGTGCGCGGCTCGTTTTGGTGTCACCCTATTGAAGGGTGACACCCGGGTGCGGGCCGCACCCCCCGCACCCACCTCATGACGCCACTGGGTCCATAGCATCACTTCCAGGACTCCTTGCTGAGAAGTAAAGGCAGGTACTTTTCTATCATGCAATACCATCTGGGAGGTACCTGATTGGCTCCAAATTTATTCCGCAGCAGGACAGCAGCCCCAAACATACAGCCAATGTCATTAAGAGCTATCTTCAGCGTAAAGTAGAACATGGAGTCCTGGCAGTGATAGACAGGAAGCGCACGTTTTGTGGGAGGTAACGGGGAGTGTGGTCAGACCATTTTTGGAGTGTGTCTCTGGTTGCATATGTGACTCCGCATGCAGATACAGTAACATGTCCCCAGCATCTCAGTTATGACAGCAATGCTGCACTACCATATACTCACTCAGGGAAACAATGTTTGCATGATCTACGCCCAATGCTGCATATGTGTACAGAATTGCGGACAGATGCAATGACTCTGATGGGCTTCTCAATTCAAGTTGTGTCGGCTGGGGATATAGCATATTTCAGCACATCCTCAACTAGGAAAATCACAGATGCAGCAGCTAACTATGAATCAGTGGGCACACGTACATGCACCCAAGGAGAGAACTCTATTCTGCCATTGCCTGCAGCTGGACAGATGGGAGGGGGTATTCTATCACAGGCCAATCACTGGAAGAACATGTTTTCGCAATTGCGAAAATATGCAGACTTGAAATTAAGAGGTCTATGTTCTAAGCCTTGGAGAGAGATAAAGTGGACGGAGATAAAGTATCAGCCAATCGGCTCCTGTCATTTTTCAAGCCCAGCCTAGGAGATGGCAATTAGGAGCTGATTGAATGGTGCATTTTCTCAGTCCAAGGATTAGTAAATAGACCCGTAAATGTTCTACTAGCACTGTGCAATACAGAAATGGGTGTGACAAGAATTTTAGGTTTGTCTAATATGGGTGTGGTTTGAAGAAATAATACACCACCTACTAGCCACATCTGATATTACAGGGATCATTATAGTGACCTCTATACAATATAGGGTGCATTCTAGTGACTAATATACAATACAGGGGACATTCACGTGATTGATATGCAATACTTGGAGCATTGTAATGTTTATATACAATACAGGGAGCATTCTAGTGACTGATATACAATACAGGGAGCTTTCTAGTGATCAATATACAATACAGGGGACATTCAAGTGACTGATATGCAATACTTGGAGCATTTTAATGATGATATACAATACAGGGAGCATTCTAGTGACTGATATACAATACAGGGTGCATTCTAGTGACAGATATACAATACAGGCACCATTATTGTGACAAATATAGAATGCAGGGACCATTCTAGTGGCAGATATGCTGTACAATACAGTGACCACTATTACAACTGATATACATGGTAATCAATATAATATACAGTAGGTACCATTCCTGGAGACATATATACAATCTACTTTCTAGTGTCCTATATACAATGCAGGGAGAATTTTAATGACGTAGATATAATACATGGAGCATTTATTGATCAATATACAATACAGTGTGCATTCTAGTGACCAAAATGCAATACAAGGAACATTCTGAACGATATGCAACACAGAGAGCATTCTAATGATCACTATAAAATACTGTGACTTTTTCAGTGACCAACATACAATACAGGGAGAATTGTAGTGAAATATATACAATACAGGGAGCATTCTAATGATCAATATACAATACAGGGAGCATTCTAGTGACCTATATACAATGCAGTGAGCATCCTGGCATATGCAAGTGAGAGAGCATTTTAAGAATCGATATAATGCATGGAGACCTCCCACCACTATAAGTGGTGAAACGACAGAGCCATCCGCCAATTGGCATTCTATAAGCTGTCTTCTGGTTGTGATAGAAGCCTGTTATACATAGTACCAGTGTGGCCATTCGCTACACTAATAGAGATTACTGAATGGACTTGTTCTGTTATAAACACAATAGCTCCAGCTACTGTACGTGCATGCAGAGAGCTCCCGCAGCCTCCAAACAGCAAAACAGTACTGGCCCAGCCAGCCTCCTCCTGTATGCTACTATCTTAAGATAGTTGTCCCTTTGCATAATGACTTAATTGTGTCCTTTTCTGAATGCAATTTGTGGCACAGCTCTGGAAAAGCCCCATAGACATTCATGCCTTTGCACTGCAAATCTTATTTTAGGACACACTATATTTGTAGTTGCATTTATAAATATTGGACAAAATGCTCACTTTGCTAAGGTAAAATATAAAACCACCCACAGACATGGAAAGGATTTTGCCACCCAATAGCTAAATTATTATGAGGAATGCTGGCTAGGCTGTATCAATCCATAACACGGGGATGATGTATGAGAGATCCATTGCTTCACTCAAAGGACCAAACTATTCAGCAATTTCTCACAACGCTAACATTATTTAGTGCACTATGTTCTTAAAGGACTTTAATAGATTTCTTGCTGCTGATGCAGAGAATTCTACATTTCAGAGAATCACAAATATTTAGCAATATCTGGCGGCTTCTGCATTATTGCTGTGTACTGCGTGTTTTGTTCATATGTTTGTAAATCCAGTCATCAGGACACAGAGACATGTGAGTTCACTGCTGTGCTTTTTATTCCATCCCCAACTTCAGGCACACTGCACACTGGACCACCCACTTCCCAGCATCCCCCTGATCCCAGGGACCATCACTGAAGATTCAGGCTTACACAGATTAGTAAGGGAGTGTCTACAAATATTAAGCATTCTAATACACTAACATCACATCCTCTTTTCTTTAAAGATAAGCCCTGTACGCTTCAATGCAACAATTAACAACGTCATATTAAGAACATCAGCTAACATGTTTCAATGAGTCTCTCAGGTCTGCGTATTTCCCTTTTGGGTCTTTCATACACAGTCTGTGTTTCATCGACCATGTTGGACCTTTCTAGAATCGTGGTTTGTTCACCATTATGAGGATCATCATACATGTCAGATGAAGGGTATTCTTCAGTCATGTTGTCTTCATTATGGTTAGGTTGAGATCTTAAATCCACCCGATTTCTTCTTACTTCCGTTCCACGCTCTGTACGTATAGTATAAGATCTTGGTGCTACTTGTGCTTGCACAATACCTTTCTGCACCCAAATACCTTTCTCGTGATCTCTGAGACGGACTTGGTCACCCGATTTTAGATCAGATAAGCTTTTTGCTTGCCTGTCATGGAACAGTTTCTGTTTCGCCTGTTGACGTTCCTTACTCAGTCTAACCAACTCTGAGTTATGTGTATTAAGCAGTTCATCATGTATCGGGAGATTTGCTCTAATCCTCCTTCCAATCAGCATTTCTGCAGGAGAAAGTCCATTCTGTAAAGGTGTACTGCGGTAGATTAAAAGACTTTTGTAGAAATCTTCTTTACCTTCTTGAGCTTTTTTCATGAGACTCTTTACAGTTTTTACTGAACTTTCCACCAACCCATTTGAGCGTGGATAGTGGGGACTTGACGTAGTATGGACAAATTCCCACTCATCAGCAAATTGTCTAAATTCAGCACTGGAAAACTGAGGACCATTGTCAGTGAACACTTCCATAGGAACACCATGCCTTGCAAAGATTGACTTCATGCAATTGATTATGGCTTTACTAGTAGTTGTATGTAGTGTCTTCACCTCAGGGTAGTTAGAGTAATAATCAGTCACGACAATGTATGTTTTCCCATTACAATCAAACAAATCTGCGCCAACTTTCTGGCATGGTCTCTCTGGCACTGCATGAGGACTCAGTGGCTCGACTTGGTGTTTCGGTCTTTACGTAAGACATAATTTACATGTAGCTGTAGTCTGTGCTATGTCTTGGTTCATTCTTGGCCAATACATAACTTCATGCGCTCTCCGCTTACATTTTTCTTCTCCTAAGTGGCCTTCATGTATCTTGCACAGCATAGTTTTTCTTAGTCGTGCAGGTATGACAAACCTATTGCCTTTGTAAATAATACCATCGACAACTGTAAGGTCACTGCGGTACATCCAATAATCATGGATAGACAGAGGGCACGCATGTTTTTCTGCTGGCCAACCTTTCAGAATGATATCTTTCAACACTTTCATTGTGTCATCTGTCTCAGTTCCTTTCCTAATCTGTTCTTGTCTTGCAAGAGACACTGGTAGAGAAGCTACGATCAAATTAACATAGGCTTCTATCTCTTCATCCATCAGACTTTTGGAACCTTCACTTTTGTCCACAGCACGAGAAAGTGTATCAGCAATGTACATGTATTTGCCGGGACAGTACAGCAAGTGTACATCATATTTCTGTAGTCTGATAAGCATTCGTTGAATTCTCATGGGACAGTCATGTAATGATTTAGTCATGATAGCTATCAATGGCTTGTAGTCAGTTTCCACTGTAAATGTTTGACCAGACACAAACTGATGAAATCGCTCACATGCATATGTGATCGCTAGAAGTTCTTTTTCTATCTGAGCATACCTTGTTTCAGCACTTCTCAGTGCTCTTGATGCATAGATTACTGGTTTCCATGTATCCTCATGTTCTTGTAACAGCACTGAGCCTAGGCCAAATTGTGAAGCATCTGCTGAAATTCTTATTCTTTTCGCAGGATCAAAGAATGTTAGCACTGGTTGCTCTGTAATGATCTGTTTCAAGTTTTGCCAACTTTCTTCTTCTTCATGTGACCACATCCACCCGTTATCTTTGTCCAACAACCATCTAAGAGAGGCTGTTCATTCAGAGAGTTGAGAAATAAACTTTCCTAAGTAAGTAATCATTCCTAGAAATCTTCTGACGTTGTCTTTGTTGTTAGGACGTTCCATGTTCACTTTGACTGATATTTTCCTTGGATCTGGTTGTACACCTTGATCCGAGACCACGTCGCCCATAAAGGTAAGTGTATTCACGCTAAATTCACATTTATCCTTGTTTAGCTTTAGAGTCACTTTCTTGACAAGTTCCATTACTTGTCTCAATCTAGAATCATGTTCTTCCTTTGTAGATCCCCAGACAATAATGTCATCCATCATTGTTTCAACACCTGGAATATGTTCAAAAATCATGTGTGTCTTTTTGTGATATACTTCTGGAGCAGACAATATTGCATATGGTATTCGAATAAATCTGTATTGACCTTCTGGTGTATTAAATGTACAAAGCTTTGAGCTGGCCTCATCTAGCTTCATTTGCAGAATCCTGAAGATACGTCCAATTTACTTAACCATTTTGCTCCCGCAAATTGAAACATGATTTCATCTCTGGTTGGTAGTTTGAAATGTTCTCGTTTAATAGCTTTGTTTAAATCTCTGGGGACTAGACATATTCGGAGTTGTCCATTTTTCTTTTCAACAATTACTAAGGAGCTTACCCATTCAGTAGGCTCATCAACTTTCTGTATCACACCCAAGGCTTCCATGCGATTTAACTCTTGTTTCAGTTTTTCTCTCAGCGCAAATGGCACTTTTCTACAGGTGTGTATCACTGAAGAAACTTGCGTGTCTATATTTATTTTATGCTCTCCAGGCAAACAACCTAGACCTTCAAACAAGTCTCTGTATTCTGTAAACATTGATTTGCAGTCATCTTCTACATGCGATGTCACCATAAAAACTCTCTTTAGCAAGCTTAGTTTCTCACAGGAACTTAATCCTAGAATCGGTTGCACATTTTTATCCACAATCAGTAGAGATGTTTTAAACTGTTGTCCCTTATATTTCAGTGTCACTAAGCATGTACCTTTCACAGGAATTTCCTCCCCAGTGTACCCTGCAACTTTAACTTTGGCTGGGTGAATTTTAGGTTTTACTCTAAAAGTCTTATAGTCTTGAAATGATATTAAATTCACCTGCGCACCAGTATCAAGCTTTAAGGGAATGACAATCTCATTCACAGTTAAAGGGACAATCCATTCTTACTTATTTGCATTGCAAAGTTCAATGCAATCCACAAAGAAGTCATCTGTTTGTTTAACAGCATGCACTTTGGTTGTTTTACTTTTAATTTTACAGCATTTGGCAAAGTGATTAAGTCTACCACATTTCATGCAGGTTTTACCATAAGCAGGGCACATTTTAGGATTGTGAGCATTTCCACATCTACTACACATTTCCTTATTAGACTGTGGCTTAGACTGCTTCATTCTTGAGAATGGAGGTTTGCTGGGCTCTGTTTTCTGCACTACATGGACAGCACCAGCTTCCTTGTGTAATGTTTTGGCTTGAAATCTAGTTATTTCTGCAGATCTACACATAGTCACTGCCTTGTCTAGTGTTAGGTCCTGCTCTCTCAGCAATCTCTCTCTGAGTCCATTATCAGGTATTCCACAGACAATACGATCTCTAATCAGTGAATCCTTTAAATCACCAAACTCACAGGTTTTACTGAGTGATTGCAGCTCTGTAACATACTGATCAAATCCATCTACAGACTTCTGATCACATGTGAAAAAGTTATATCTTTCATATGTCACATTTTTCCTTGGCACAAAGTAATCTTCAAACTTTTGCATTATAGAAGATAGCACCATATTCTGCCCCTCATCAAACTGAAAACTATTATAAATGTCCAGCACATCCTCTCCTATCACATGGAGGAAAATGGATGCCTTCGTTTTGTCAGCCTCTGCATCAGCTCCACATGCAGCAAGATATATATTAAACCTTTGCTTAAATCTTTTCCAGTTTTCAGACAAGTTACCAGACATCAGCATGCCAGTTGGAGGAGCTAGTTTATCCATGGTTACTCACTGTTTGAAGAGAGGAGCACACGGCAGGCTTTGCAGACACTGAGTATTACAGCCTTATAGACTGCTGCAAGATTCTTTCACACTCTGAGAGCACTAGCAGTCCAAGTTAAAATTCTTCTGACACCATGTTTTGTTCATATGTTTGTAAATCCAGTCATCAGGACACAGAGACATGGAAGTTCACTGCTGTGCTTTTTATTCCATCCCCAACTCCAGGCACACTGCACACTGGACAACCCACTTCCCAGCATCCCCCTGGTCCCAGGGACCATCACTGAAGATTCAGGCTTACACATGTTAGTAAGAGAGTGTCTACAAATATTAAGCATTCTAATACACTAACATCACACTGCGTTGTACATATGCTGAGCAAGTATATAATGCGAATACAGAAGGTACTTTACATTTGGTTTATTATGACCAGGTCATACCAACACCCTTCATGGGGGTTCCGGTCAGGATTTTGGCAATCAGAAAGTTGACTATCAAAACGTCGCCACTGTTATCTCGACATGTTCTGATTGATGATATTCATGTAGTCTTAATGTACAGAATGTTGACTGATAACATGTCAACATCAACATAGGCAGTTAGAGTTAGGGTTAGGCTGCAATTTAGGGTTACGATTAGGCTGCAATTAGCTTTAGGGTTATGCTGTGGATAGGGCGTACTTGCTGACTTTGGCAAGACTCTGCCTGGGAGAGGAGGGTGCAGGTAGGTGTCACGTGGACGGAGCACCGCAGTTCGTGTCATAGTGGCTCCGCCCCTTGATGGTTTGCTGGTATTCCTGGCTTTGTGTGATCTGGATGGGGGGAGTCATGTAAATAGTGTCATAACAGCCCCACCCAATGTGACAGTTTGCCACTATCACTGTTTTTTTTTAATGCTGTGGACGGGGCTGCGATGACACTGTTCGTAGCAAATTGCGTCACCAACACAACGGTTGGCTGGAGGGATTATTGCAATCAAAGATACTCTCGGGGATTCTACTGGATTTACTGGAGAGTGGGAAAGTATAGGCTAGGCTGCAATTAGAGTTTGGCTTAGTTTTATTCCAGTTATTCTTTAACACTGCTTCGAGCTCTTCACCGGGACTTATGGAGCCTGTCTATAGACCTATTTCAGACCTAATCGCCAGGCTGCGTTTTCGTACAGCGTGCAATCAGGTATAAATTGCACCTGGGTATGCGCTGCAAAATGCGCAGGCGCGTCGCATGGGTACAAAGCGGATCGCTGCTCAGCGATGGGTTTGTGCGAAAGATCCATTCGCATGGGCGTTCGCAAGGAGTTGACAGGAAGAGGGCGTTTGTGGGTGGCAACTGACCATTTTCTGGGAGTGTTTGGGAAAACGCAGGCGTGTCCAAGCGTTTGCAGGGAGGGTTCCTGACGTCAATTCCGGTCCCGGACAGGCTGAAGTGATCGCAGTGGCTGAAAAGTCCTGGGCTACTCAGAGATTGCACAAGATCTGTTTGTACAGCTCTGCTGCACATGCGTTCACACACTTGCAAAGCGGAAATACACTCCCCTATGGGCGGCGACTATGCAAACGCAGGACTGCAAAAAAAACCCTAGCGTGCAAACAGGTCTGAATTAGCCCCTATGGGCAAAGGCATTTTAGTACATTTGCATGAAGATATTAATTTTCACATTGCAAATTGGGTCAATTTTATTTATTTTTTATTTATTATAATCACATCTGCAATAAAAATGCGTGTCGTGATAAAAATGCCCTACAATGTCCTACTGTAAGTCAGGAATTATTTTGCAAAGGAAACTAAGGGATTTTGCCCGTGGTTGTATTTATATTTGCGCTATATGGCAGATACTGCGATCATTAAGAACAAAAGCAGATTGCTGTATATTAGATCAGGTTTTGCTGTCATGAAAGAAGAGCGTAGCTTCTGAGGACGATTACTTTATTACAAGATGTTGTCTATTAATAAGTCACACGTTGGGTATCCAGGTGTTACCTGCCGCAGCTGCTCATTAACGGGGATTGTCCTCACTCTATGTCTGGAAATGAATAATAGCTGACAACTAAAGTAGCGAGTGCCAGGTATAAATTTAGAAAAGAAATAGTGTTACATTTTAAGTAAATATAATGAATAGACCTACGGAAAGCTGAAACAGAAAAAAACACATTGTACTCCGAGTGTCTGGCGAACTGATAATAGGGGTAATCGCCTGCTTTGTTTTTGGTTCCAAATTAATATCAATTAGGCTAATTAATAAAGTAGTGAAACAGCAGCAAATAAATAATAAATAAATACAGATATGCTCAGCTATAACCTTATGGGATCCGCCCAAGATCCTGGTTGACGGGATCCTGGCAGTCAAAATGCCACACCGGAATCCCGACACACACATTGAAATGGCGGCACCGGCATCCTGACAGCAATTACAAAACCGGCTTGGATCGCGACCACCGGCATCAAGAACGTCCGTCTGCCGCGCCGCACGAGAGGGTAAGATGAGACAGGGGGTGCTTAGGTTTAGGCTAAGGGTGGAGGGTAAGGGTTTGGCTGTTGGGAGAGGGGGTTAGGCTGGAGAAGGGGGATTAGCTTTAGGTGATGTTGGGGTGGTATAGAGTTAGGCTGCAGGGGGGTGTTAGGTTTAGGATTGGGGAAGGGAGGGTTAGTGGAGCATAGAGGAAGGTAATCTGAAAAAGACTTTCTCTGTCGAAACGCATTGGTGTGAGGGCCAGGACCATTAAGGACTGATTGGGAAGGTAGATACAAAGGATAAGAACTATTTGAGCGTCTCGTTTGGAGGAACAGGAGGAAACGCAGAGGAGGGATACTAAAGATACCTTTGTGATACGACTCCACTGAGGAACCCATTTGAAGAAATAGGACAAAGAGATTGGAAAGAAGCCCTCAAAGATACCATTATAGGAGAGATACATCACCCATCTACGTGAGCACGGTATGCACCAAGTCAACGTGCACATCCCTATGAAAAACAACTGAGAAAAAGAACTAAGTGTCCACCAGAGACTGTATACTACTCACCCACCTTTTTGTATTGTCATTTGATGAGCGCAGACGTGATTTCTTATTTTTGCAGTATTTATGTTTTAGGGAGGTTGAGTGACCACCTGTAGACATCACCACTGCCGCTCTCTGAGGCGCAGTAGTCCTCTATAACTCACATTTTAGATTAATACTGGTGCTACACTACTACTCCCATCATCATCATCATCATCATCTTCCTGATACTGAGCTATAACCATATAACTAACACTGGTGCTACACTACTACTCCCATCATCATCTCCCTGATACTGAGCTATAACCATATAACTAATACTCCCATCATCATCTCCCTGATACTGAGGTATAACCTTATAACTAATACTCCCATCATAATCTCCCTGATACTGAGCAATAACCATATAACTAATACTCCCATCATCATCTCCCTGATACTGAGGTATAACCTTATAACTAACACTGGTGCTACACTACAACTCCCATCATCTTCTCCCTTATACTGAGCTATAACCATATAACTAACACTGGTGCTACACTACTACTCCCATCATTATCTCCCTGATAATGAGCTATAACCTTATAACTACTACTGCCGCTCTCTGAGGCGCAGTAGTCCTCTATAACTCACATTTTAGATTAATACTGGTGCTACACTACTACTCCCATCATCATCATCATCATCTTCCTGATACTGAGCTATAACCATATAACTAACACTGGTGCTACACTACTACTCCCATCATCATCTCCCTGATACTGAGCTATAGCCATATAACTAATACTCCCATCATCATCTCCCTGATACTGAGGTATAACCTTATAACTAATACTCCCATCATCATCTCCCTGATACTGAGGTATAACCTTATTACTAATACTGGTGCTACACTACTACACCCATCATCATCTCCCTTATACTGAGCTATAACCATATAACTAACACTGGTGCTACACTACTACTCCCATCATCATCTCCCTGATACTGAGCTATAACCTTATAACTAATACTCCCATCATCATCTCCCTGATACTGAGCTATAACCTTATAACTAATACTCCCATCATCATTTCCCTGATACTGAACTATAACCTTATAACTAATACTCCCATCATCTCCCTGATACTGAGCTATAACCATATAACTAATACTCCCATCATCATCTCCCTAATACTGAGGTATAATCGTATAACTAATACTGTGTCACGATCTAGGTAATTCCTTATCAGTATTTACCTTCCTAATGCCTCCTGAGACTGTCCCAGTGTTCCAAGCCTGGATTCCATCTGCACTGTCTGTGTGCAGCACGCTGCATCTCCTTGTCTCAAATCTCTTTACTGTGATTCTGGCAGCTTCATGGTTAAAGCTCACATTCAAGTTACAGACAATCTTTCCCTCCAAAAGCAGCCATGTTTTCCTAATCACGTGTTACCTTTCAGCCTATCAGCTGCACTCTGCTCTCAGCCTGATTACACAGCAGCTGCACTCTGGTCTCTGGTTAATCAGCCAGCCAATCCCTGCTTCCCAGCAGGTATAAATATCCTGTTCCTGGGGTGGAAAGATGTCAGTGCTTAAATTATCTTCAGTGATTCCAGTGTGCAGTTCTCCCATGGACTTTCTCTGCAGTACAGCCTGACTCCCTGGTGATTACACTCTGCAGTGTAACCCGACACTCCAGTGATTAACCCTCTACAGTCTACCCTGATTCACCTGTGTCTGAACTCCGGCTTTCCAGCATCACTTCATGCTTCACCTGTGCTTCTAAGTACAATAGTGCATTTCTATCTGCGAACCCCAGCTTCACTCAAAGCTTACCAACGATCCCAAAGTAACCATCGGTGTTCCGTCATCGATTCCAAGTCACCATCGGTGTTCCGTCATCGATCCCAAGTATTTATCTGAACTGTGTTTCCTATTACCAGTACCAAGTCATCAGTATTCCTCTGAACTGTGTTTAATAAAACCTTTGAACTTTCCCTTGTTGTCGTGGTCACACCTTCGGGCATTTGTTCTAAAGGTTCCCTGCATGTCCAAAAACCCTGTACTGTCTCCCAGGTACACATATACCTCAGCCCCTACAACTGAGGCTTCCCCCTGGTCAGCACCAGCCCTCAGTTGTGACAGTAAGCACTGACCTAATGGATCCGGCCGGAGACCAGGTCCAAGCGACCAGGCCGATGCAAGAACTTGCAGCCTGCCTTGAACGTCAAGAGACTGCACAGGGCCATGTGATCCGCTGTCTCCAGGACCTCTCCTCTCGGCTGGATGGAATACAAGTAACCCTCCGTGGTTCAGGGGTGTCCAGTGTGCCGACTGCAGTACCTTTGGTGGTATCCTCACCCACCATTCCCGTTTCTGCTCCTTGTCTCCATTTACCGACACCTGCCAAGTTTGATGGTTCCCCAAAAGCCTGTCGGGGTTTCCTAAATCAGTGTGAGATATATTTTGAGTTACAGCCAGGCAGTTTCCCAACTGACCGCACCAAGGTTGCTTACATCATCTCCCTCCTCAGTGGCTCCGCCCTCGATTGGGTATCACCTCTATGGGAGAAGTCTGATGCCCTGCTCTCTTCATATGCAGATTTCGTGGCAACCTTCAGGCGCATCTTTGATGAACCAGGTCGTGTGACCTCTACCTCCTCTGATATCCTCCGGCTACGTCAGGGGACACGAACAGTCGGTAACTATCTGGTACAGTACCAGATCCTAGCGTCCGAACTTTCCTGGAATGATGATGTTCTTTACTCAGCCCAAGGAGGGGCGTCTGTGTCTACAGCCCAAGGAGGGGCATCTGTATCTACAGCCCAAGGAGGGGCATCTGTGTCTACAGCCCAAGGAGGGGCGTCTGTGTCTACAGCCCAAGGAGGGGCGTCTGTGTCTACAACCCTAGGAGTGGTATCCAATGTTGAAGCTCTTGTAGGGGCATATGAGTCTTCTCAAAAAGGAGTTTCTGATCTGTCAACCCCAGGAGGGGTGCTGGAGAAAACAACCCTGAGAGAGGTGTCTGATTCATCAACCCCAGGAGGGGTCACCAAAGTTTCAGTCCCAAGGGAAGTATCCAGAGCCAAGTTCCCAGATGGAAATTTTTGTGCTACAGATGCAGTTATGAACTCCTGTTTGCCGTCTTCAGAGAGCACCACCCTGTTGGCATCCAGCATGGACCAGGTCCAGGATGGTCTAACTGAACACTCGGATACCACTCATTCCCGTTCTAACCGGATTCTGACTCCTTCAGTTCCAGCTGATTCAACTGTCTTTAGACTCAATCCGGTTCCATCCGTCTGTCTGAAGATTCCTTCGGTTCCAGCCGATTCCGATATCTCTGGACCCAATCCGGTTCCATCCGTAGGTCCAAAACTCCTTCAGTTCCAGCTGATTCAACCGCCAATCCGAAGACTCCTCCGGTCCCAGCCGGTTCAAGCTTTTCTGGACCCAATCCGGTCCCATCCGTCTGTCCGGATCAGCCTCCTTCGGTTCCAGCCGATTCCAATACCTTCGGATCTAATCCGGTCCTATCCGTCGGTCTAAAGTCTCCGCCGGTCTCAACCGGTTCAAGGTTGTCTGGACTTAATTTGGTCTCGTCCATAGATCCGGTACAGTCTCCTCTGGTCCCAGCCAGTTCAAGTTCATCAGGATTCAATCTAGATCCTTCCATTTGTTCAGGTAAAGAACTTATAAGAAGTGTCCTGGGGCCACTCCTAAAGGAGGGGGTGCTGTCACGATCTAGGTAATTCCTTATCAGTATTTACCTTCCAAATGCCTCCTGAAACTGTCCCAGTGTTCCAAGCCTGGATTCCATCTTCACTGTCTGTGTGCAGCACGCTGCATCTCCTTGTCTCAAATCTCTTTACTGTGATTCTGGCAGCTTCATGGTTAAAGCTCACATTCAAGTTACAAACAATCTTTCCCTCCAAAAGCTACCATGGGCGCAGCCATGTTTTCCTAATCACATGTTACCTTTCAGCCTATCAGCTGCACTCTGCTCTCAGCCTGATTACACAGCAGCTGCACTCTGGTCTCTGGTTAATCAGCCAGCCAATCCCTGCTTCCCAGCAGGTATAAATATCCTGTTCCTGGGGTGGAAAGATGTCAGTGCTTCAATTGTCTTCAGTGATTCCAGTGTGCAGTTCTCCCATGGACTTTCTCTGCAGTACAGCCTGACTCCCTGGTGATTACACTCTGCAGTGTAACCCGACACTCCAGTGATTAACCCGCTACAGTCTACCCTGATTCACCTGTGTCTGAACTCCGGCTTCCCAGCATCACTTCATGCTTCACCTGTGCTTCTAAGTACAATAGTGCATTTCTATCTGCGAACCCCAGCTTCACTCAAAGCTTACCAACGATCCCAAAGTAACCATCGGTGTTCCGTCATCGATTCCAAGTCACCATCGGTGTTCCGTCATCGATCCCAAGTATTTATCTGAACTGTGTTTCCTATTACCAGTACCAAGTCATCAGTATTCCTCTGAACTGTGTTTAATAAAACCTTTGAACTTTCCCTTGTTGTCATGGTCACGCCTTCGGGCATTTGTTCTAAAGGTTCCCTGCATGTCCAAGAACCCTGTACTGTCTCCCAGGTACACATATACCTCAGCCCCTACAACTGAGGCTTCCCCCTGGTCAGCACCAGCCCTCAGTTGTGATATACTGGTGCTACACTACTACTCATCATCATCATCATCATCATCATCATCATCATCATCATCATCATCATCTTCCTGATACTGGGCTATAACCATATAACTAACACTGGTGCTACACTACTACTCCCATCATCCTCTCCCTGATACTGAGCTATAACCATATAACTAATACTACCATCATCATCTCCCTGATACTGAGCTATAACCATATAACTAATACTCCCATCATCATCTCCCTGATACTGAGGTATAACCTTATAACTAATACTCCCATCATAATCTCCCTGATACTGAGCAATAACCATATAACTAATACTCCCATCATCATCTCCCTGATACTGAGGTATAACCTTATAACTAACACTGGTGCTACACTACAACTCCCATCATCTTCTCCCTTATACTGAGCTATAACCATATAACTAACACTGGTGCTACACTACTACTCCCATCATTATCTCCCTGATAATGAGCTATAACCTTATAACTACTACTCCCATCATCATCATCTCCCTGATACTGAGCTATAACCTTATAACTAATACTCCCATCATCATTTCACTAATACTGAACTATAACCTTATAACTAATACTCCCATCATCTCCCTGATACTGAGCTATAACCACATAACTAATACTCCCATCATCATCTCCCTGATACTGAGGTATAATCGTATAACTAATACTGGTGCTACACTACTACTCCCATCATCATCTCCCTGATACTGAGCTATAACCATATAACTAATACTCCCATCATCATCTCCCTGATACTGAGGAATAACCTTATAACTAATACTCCCATCATCATCTCCCTGATACTGAGGTATAACCTTATAACTAATACTGGTGCTACACTACTACTCCCATCATCATCATCATCATCATCATCATCATCATCA
Source organism: Pseudophryne corroboree (assembly GCF_028390025.1). NCBI lineage: Eukaryota > Metazoa > Chordata > Amphibia > Anura > Myobatrachidae > Pseudophryne > Pseudophryne corroboree. The sequence goes on along the minus strand of NC_086446.1, from coordinate 792,769,010 downwards.
TCATCATCTCCCTTATACTGAGCTATAACCATATAACTAACACTGGTGCTACACTACTACTCCCATCATCAACTCCCTGATACTGAGCTATAACCTTATAACTAATACTCCCATCATCATCTCCCTGATACTGAGCTATAACCTTATAACTAATACTCCCATCATCATCATCTACCTGATACTGAGCTATAACCATATAACTAATACTCCCATCATCATCTCCCTGATACTGAGGTATAATCGTATAACTAATACTGGTGCTACACTACTACTCCCATCATCATCTCCCTGATACTGAGGTATAACCATGTAACTAACACTGGTGCAACACTACTACTCCCATCATCATCTCCCTGATACTGAGGTATAACCTTATAACTAATACTGGTGCTACACTACTACTCCCATCATCATCTCCCTGATACTGAGCTATAACCATATAACTAATACTCCCATCATCATCTCCCTGATACTGAGGAATAACCTTATAACTAATACTCCCATCATCATCTCCCTGATACTGAGGTATAACCTTATAACTAATACTGGTGCTACACTACTACTCCCATCATCATCATCATCATCATCATCATCATCATCATCATCATCTCCCTTATACTGAGCTATAACCATATAACTAACACTGGTGCTACACTACTACTCCCATCATCAACTCCCTGATACTGAGCTATAACCTTATAACTAATACTCCCATCATCATCTCCCTGATACTGAGCTATAACCTTATAACTAATACTCCCATCATCATCTACCTGATACTGAGCTATAACCATATAACTAATACTCCCATCATCATCTCCCTGATACTGAGGTATAATCGTATAACTAATACTGGTGCTACACTACTACTCCCATCATCATCTCCCTGATACTAAGGGAAAACCATGTAACTAACACTGGTGCAACACTACTACTCCCATCATCATCTCCCTGATACTGAGGTATAACCTTATAACTAATACTGGTGCTACACTACTACTCCCATCATCATCTCCCTGATACTGAGCTATAACCGTATAAATAATACTCCCATCATCTCCCTGATACTGAGCTATAACCTTATAACTACTACTCCCATCATCATCATCTCCCTGATACTGAGCTATAACCAAATAACTAATACTGGTGCTACACTACTACTCCCATCATCATCTCCCTGATACTGAGCTATAGTCGTATAACTAATACTACCATCATCTCTCTGATACTGAGCTATAACCATATAACTAAAACTCCCATCATCATCTCCCTGATACTGAGCTATAACCATATAACTAATACTGGTGCTACACTACTACTCCCATCATCATCTCACTGATACTGAGCTATAACCTTATAACTAACACTGGTGCTACACTACTACTCCCATCATCATCTCCCTGATACTGGGCTATAACTTTATAACTAATACTCCCATCATCATCTCCCTGGTTGGTCTTCAGTATGCCGACTGACGGGATCCCGACAGCCGCCATACCGACACTTATTCTCCCTCGTGGGGGTCTACGACCCCCCTGGAGGGAGAATAAAATAGCGTGGTGCCCGTAGCGTGGCGAGCGCAGCGAGTCCGCTAGGGGCTCATTTGCGCTTGCCACACTGTCGGTAAGCCGGCGGTCGGGCTCCCGGCACCGGTATGCTGGTTGCCGGGAGCCCGACCGCCGGCATACCATAGTGAACCCATCTCCCTGATACTGAGCTATAACCGTATACCGTATATACTCGAGTATAAGACGACTTTTTCAGCACTTTTTTGTGTGCTGAAAAAGCCACTTCGGCTTATACTCGAGTCAGGATTTAGCAGGGACACGGAGGGCACAGCGCGCGGCTCTCCTGTGTCCCTCCTGCATCTCCGGCGGCAGTGGCGTGTGTGTGTTAAAGGAAGTGCACGAACCGGCACTTCCTTTAACACACACACGCCGCTGCAGCCGGAGACGCAGGAGGGACACAGGAGAGCCGCGCGCTGTGCTCTCCGTGTCCCTCCTTCAGAAGACAGCGCGGGAGCGACGGAGGGTAAGTATCTAGCACTATGGGGCATATCTGGCACACCTGGCACTGTGGGGCATATCTGGCACACCTGGCACTGTGGGGCATATCTGGCACTGTGGAGCATATCTGGCACACCTAGCACTGTGGGGCATATCTGGCACACCTGGCACTGTGGGGCATATCTGGCACACCTGGCACTGTGGGGCATATCTGGCACTGTGGAGCATATCTGGCACACCTGGCACTGTGGGGCATATCTGGCACACCTGGCACTGTGGGGCATATCTGGCACACCTGGCACTGTGGGGCATATCTGGCACTGTGGGGCATATCTGGCACATCTGGCACTGTGGGGCATAGCTGGCACTGTGGGGCATAGCTGGCACTGTGGGGCACATCTGGCACATCTGGCACTGTGGGGCATATCTGGCACATCTGGAACTGTGGGGCATAGCTGGCACTGTGGGGCACATCTGGCACTGTGGGGCATATCTGGCACATCTGGCACTGTGGGGCATATCTGGCACATCTGGAACTGTGGGGCATAGCTGGCACTGTGGGGCACATCTGGCACTGTGGGGCATATCTGGCACATCTGGAACTGTGGGGCATAGCTGGCACTGTGGGGCACATCTGGCACTGTGGGGCATATCTGGCACATCTGGCACTGTGGGGCATAGCTGGCACTCTGGGGCATATCTGGCACATCTGGCACTGTGGGGCATAGCTGGCACTGTGGGGCATATCTGGCACATCTGGCACTGTGGGGGCATATCTGGCAGTATGAGGGCATATCTGGCACTGAGGGCTGTGTACGGCTAGAGCTGCATTTCCCACCCTAGGCTTATACTCGAGTCAATAAGTTTTCCCAGGTTTTTGTGGTAAAATTAGGTGCCTCGGCTTATATTCGGGTCGACTTATACTCGAGTATATACGGTAACTAATACTGGTGCTACACTACTACTCCCATCATCATCTCCCTGATACTGAGCTATACCCATATAACTAATACTCCCACCGTCATCTCCCTGATACTGAGCTATAACCATATAACTAATACTCCCATCATCATCTCCCTGATACTGAGGTATAACCTTATAACTAATACTCCCATCATCATCTCCCTGATACTGAGCTATAACTATATAACTAAGTAAATATTGCAAGGACAAAGGGCGTGCAATGGTTAAGGGGTCGAAGCCCCTTGCAACGGCGTGAACAGTGCACGCAGAGCCTGATGAATCACCTAGTAGGTGCTGTGGTTGGGGAAGTGGCGGGTGCGGGGGAGATGCGGATGGGGTACGGGGGTGCCATGGGTGGGGTGGGGCAGTTGCGGGGGTGCCGTGGGTGGCGTAGGGGCTGGTGCGGTGGTGCATCGGGTGAGGGAGGATGCGGGGGTGCCGCGGGTAGGGGTCCGGAGCAACCGCTGGTGAGGTAGGAGCGGTTGCGGAGGTCCTGCGGGAGGGGGAGGGGTTCTGCAGGTGGGGGAGGGGATCAGGAGCTACTGCGGGTGCTGGAGGGGGGAGTGGGGGTGCCGCGGATGGGGCCCGGAGGTACTGCGAGTGGGGGAGAGGCAGGTAATGCTTCTCCTGCTTCTCCTCCTGGAAGCAGCTAAGCTGCTGTCCTCCCTTTGGCAGTGGCTCTCCCGGAGACTAGCACAGCAGCCAAGCAGCCAGTCACTATTGTTAGCGCCGGTGTCCCAACGCGCCGCATTACAGGGAAGAAGATGCACTAAATAAACTACAGTTCCCAGCAGCCCTAAGGGTTGGAATGCTTCTGCGCTAAGGGCTGCTGGGAGCTGTATTATATGTACTGCGTCTACTTCCCTGTAATGCGGCGCGTTGGGACACCAGCGCTAATAATAGTGACTGGCTGGCAGAACTGACTGACTCGCTGAATCACTGTAAAAGGTGAGAGTGCTGTGCAGTGTCAGTGACACTGCACACCCACTGCACTGCACAGCACTGTCACCTTTTACATTGATTCAGCGTCCAGACATTACCCTCCACGATATCACCCACTCTATCCGTTACATTAGTCATCTCGGGGATTCCAGGCCGGCAGGCCAGGTGCTGTGTTGCAGAGTCAGGGCCTCTGGGGATCTGGGCGCGGCTGTGGTGGGGAGGCACTTCTGTGACATCACACGCAGAGGAGGCTCCGGGGCTCAGAGAGTATGCAGCGCAGGGAGGGCTATGAAAGTCTTCCGCTGCGCTGCTTTCATACACATCTATGCCAGTGGCTGCAGCAGCTTTTGTTCCACCTGCGCCGCGACTAGGGAGTGGGGATTGTTGATGGTGGAGGGGGCAGGTGGACTGGCAGCAGGACATAGGACGCTGCAGTAAAATATTTTTTTTCCCTATCTACAGCGCAGAGACTTGCTGCAGATGCAGTGGCATACCCTCCAGCTGTACCTTTTTGGCAGGTACAGGACCTTTTATTTATGGTCTGTACCGATTTTTGGCTCTCCAAACTTCCATTGAAAGTATAGGAAAAGGGGCGTAGCCACGCCACTTTACGCCAAAGGGCAGAGCCTCCCATTGGATGCAACCTGTGTGGGAGGGTGTTTCTTGCCCAATCAGCTGTGGACTGGGTGTGATAGACCTGCTGCTAACCCAATGAGAGCTCCTAGCCACACCCAACGTTATCCACACAGTCATACAGTCACAGATCTGAGCTATTATATAGGAGATAGGAGATATTGCTACCTTCATCTCCCTGATTCTGAGCTATAAATTTATAACTAATTATGGTGTGACACTAAATTGTACATTTATTAAGAGGTGAGTTCTTTTTCAGATGGGATGTTGCCATAGCAACCAATCAGATTCCAGGTATTATCTTCTAGAAGGTGCTAGATAAAGTAGAATCTGGTTGCTATGGGCAATTTGCCATCTTAAATAGAACTCCCATCTTAGTAAATGTACCCGTAATACTCCTGGCACCATCGCACTGGCATTAGGGAGTATAAACCCATCTGCTGCACACCTCCCAGACACGGACACCTCACGTACAGTAAATGTTTTATGCACAATGTGTTGTTGCCTGTTTATGAAAAATTATCAGAATAATAATTAAAATCATCAATCAAAAGGCAATACCATATTGCAAACGTAGCTATTAGAGCTTCATACATTTTCCTGCCTGATTTATTATGATTAACCACTTTATAATCACCCTTCTACTTATCATTATTGCTATGTTTTCTCAGAAATGCACAAAGTGAAATCTTCATTAGCCCGATTGGCCGTTGCACCGGTGTGTACCTGGCCTTACACACTGCGGACCTCCCAACCGGTGTGTACCTGGCCTTACACACTGCGGACCTCCCAACCGGTGTGTACCTGGCCTTACACACTGCAGACCTCCCAACCGGTGTGTACCTGGCCTTACACACTGCGGACCTCCCATCCGGTGTGTACCTGGCCTTACACACTGCGGACCTCCCAACCAGTGTGTACCTGTCCTTACACACTGCGGACCTCCTAACCGGTGTGTGTACCTGGCCTTACACACTGCGGACCTCCCACAACTTACCTGGATATATGGTAATTAGTGATGCACTTGTAATATCTATCATTCTGGTATGAATGCATTAAGAATTAGGCACATTTTGGTGTGTTTTTTTTTAAAAGTATGAATTATTAAAAATAATATAAGGAGCGTCCCTTTTTCTGTTTATATTCTAGATGCTAACTTTTTCCTATGGGGATACAGGAGTTATACTAAGGGGAGCTGCAGATCGAAAGAGTGATCTTCTGTTTACAAGGGAAAAGTCAAGGTGAAAATATCTGGACTTTAAGGACTTTGTAACTAGTACTACTAACTAGGGTGGTCCTGCATCTTATTTGTTACTAAGATAGATAGATAGATAGATAGATAGATAGATAGATAGATAGATAGATAGATAGATAGATAGATAGATAGATAGATAGATAGATAGATAGATAGATACAGTAAGTAGATAGATAGATAGATAGATAGATAGATAGATAGATAGATAGATAGATAGATAGATAGATAGATAGATAGATAGATAGATAGATAGATAGATAGATACAATAGATATATAGATAAATAGATAGATAAATAGATAGATAGATAGATAGATAGATAGATAGATAGATAGATAGATAGATAGATAGATAGATAGATAGATAGATAGATAATGAAAATAATAATTTGGTCCTAATTTGGTGCCTTTGCATATTTTCTGAAATTTTTTTCTTTAGATTATTGTATCCCTTATAAACAGCCGTGCCTTTTGCCTGCCCTCTGATCTGGATTAATTCTTACTAACCATCCTCCGTCTCCCTCAAAACAAATGTTCAAAGCGGAATAAATCACTGGCAGCGAGAGATATGAAACTCCATTTTATCTTCCATGCAGCCATCTAATATAATTTATAGTCTTTAAAGACTAAATTATCTTTTTTTTTTTTTTTTTTACATATATTAGAGAAAATTACAGTTCAAGAGACATATTTTGCAATCACACCTCACAGCTTCTCTATCACGTCTCAGTTGGGTTTCTTATGGGGCAGATCTAAGCATTAACAATGACAGGAGAGAAAGACAGATATAGATGACTGGCACCAGCAGTGGACGTCATAATGTATTGTGTGTAGATGGCGTTTTCATTAGTAATATAGGACAAAGACAACACCTTTAATCTGTACATCAAATAAAGGAGACCGAGACAGGAAAGACCGAGCTCTGGATATCAGACTGCTAAAAAAAAGACTAAACAATCAATAAACATAGAATTAAACTAAAGGCGATAAGTCCAAACAGGTGACTAATCTTTATAGATCGCAACTGGAAGACGTAATATTGTATCTCAGTGTAGCTCACATTTGTGGACTCAAAGTTACTGTAGTTTTCTTATCTCTGTTCAACTGAACAGAAGACTATTGCAATTTATCAATTAAATGTTTCTTAGATGTTCAGTACATAACATGATTTTAATGGGGGGAAGAAAGGACAGTTTTGAAAACTTTTTAGTCAAGGACGACACCCATGCAGAGTGCGTCTGAAGCATAATCGCAAATTTGCGTTTTTTTTTAAGAGTCACATTTCTGCAAGTCTAATTGCATCTCTCTCCCCTTGGCTGCGACTATCTTCCCCTTGTCATACCTGACTGACATCAGACTGGATTGGGACTGGCGATCCAGAAAGTGATAGAAATTGCAGCACACAATAGAAATATAGGGGGGTATCCTATTATCCGTGATAACACGTTTTCGCACGTAAAAACCCCAATCCAATTAGCAGTGAAAAGTTTTCACCCAATAATTTTACTACAAATTTCACTTCACCTACTCTGGGCAGGTGAAAAGTTGGGGAAAATCCCTATTTTAAGGTAAAAATGTCGGAATTTGGACACCCTCTCTAATGACTAATTAGGCACTTAGAAGTTTTTAAATATTTTTAATTGGCCAATAATGACATGTTAGTTTTGGAATTTGGGGTTTCAGGTATAGGATAGGTATTTTGGGGTGCCTTATAAGTGGAACAAGTACTTTTAGGCTTGCAGGTGGGAGTAGTCTGTGTGTTTGCATTTTTTTTTAAAGTCCCATAAAATGACCCAAATATTTATTTATACCCGTTTTTATGTACCCTAAATTCAATATGAGCACTTATTTTGCTGACATTTTTTTTTATATTTTTCCATTAAAAAAATGCATTTAACAGCCATTTGACCCAATTTAAGTACCCTAAATATATTTAATATGACCTATAATACACTTCTATACTGTTGTCCTATGTTAGTTTAGCATTTTTTAAGGTACAGGCTGATTTCCCCATTTTCACCCGGATTTTTTACTTTTTTTTTCACCCAAGTCCCCTTTTGCATGTTTGGAATAGGATAGGGCTAAAAACGGAAGCGCATACCAACAAAAAGCTGTTTTCGCAGCAATTTTCATATGATAGACGCTAATAAAAAGTGATTAAAAAATTGCTGCGATTTTGTGGCTAATTGGATACCACCCTAAATTAAATGACAGAATAGTGCAGCCACTAATTACCCGGTGATTTGGAGCATCTGAATTGCTCTGTGAAAGAGATGCGACAATTTCTTTCTTCCATTTCTACACTTATACATTTATGTGCTGGCTTCCCCATTGCCAATTGTGTCTGACTCAGTCTTTATTTGTGAAAAACGAGGGTTATTTGAGTCTAAAATTACTTTTTAAACACTGCACCTGCTGTTTTACTAAATTATAATAAATGGGTGTATTTTTCAGTCATCATTATCAAATTTTACACGTACATCAGGGAAAGAGCTGACGCAGCTCAGACCCCAGGCTTCAGGGTGCTGCGTCTAAGACAATGGGGATAATTCAGACCTGATCGTTTTCGCACAGCGGGGGTGATTCCGTGTTGTTCGCTCGCAAGCTGCTTTTAGCAGCATAGCACACGCTAAGCCGCCGCCTACTGGGAGTGAATCTTAGCTTATCAAAATTGCGAACGAAAGGTTCTCAAAATTGCGAATAGAAATTTCTTTGCAGTTTCTGAGTAGCTCGAGACTTACTCTGCCAGTGCGATCAGTTCAGTGCTTGTCGTTCGTGGTTTGACGTCACAAACACACCCAGCGTTCGCCCAGACACTCCCCCGTTTCTCCAGCCACTCCCGTGTTTTTCCCAGAAACGCTAGCGTTTTTTCACACACACCCATAAAACGGCCAGTTTCCGCCCAGAAACACCCACTTCCTGTCAATCACATTACGATCACCAGAACGAAGAAAAAACCTCGTAATGCCGTGAGTAAAATACCAATCTTCATAGCAAATTTACTTGCCGCAGTCGCAGTGCGAACATTGCGCATGCGCAATAAGCGGAAAATCGCTGCGATGTGAAAAAAATTACAGAGCGAACAACTCGGAATGACCACCAGCGTGTGATCGGATCTGAACTGCGCATGTGTATGCACCGCAATGCACAGGCGCGACGGACCGCTGCTAAGAGGATTGGAGCCCTGCAACGGGATGGTGCAAAAAATCTGAATGCACGGGCGTTCGCAAGTTGATTGATAGGAAGAGGCCGTTTGTGGGTGGCAACTGAACTGACCGTTTTACAGGAGTGTCCGTAAAAACGCAGACGGGATCAGGCGTTTTCAGGGAGAGTGTCTGACGTCAGCTCCGGCCCCAATCAGGAGGATACAAACGTAGCGGCTGAGTAAGTCCTGGGCTGAGCAGAGACTGCACAAAATCAGTTTGTTCAGCGCTGCTACACACACTTGCACAGCGAATTCTCCCTCCCCCTGTAGGCGGCGACTATCTGATCGCAGGGCAGCAAAAAATCTCTGCCTAGCGATCAGGTCTGAATTATCCCCAATGTTAGTCGCAATTTGCGGTTGTCTCTGTAAGCCCGCTGCATTCACTTCACGCCCACTTCCTGCTTTCACAGTATAAAAAATTGCAATTTGAGTCTGAAAAAGGCTAACAGTATCGACAGTGTATCCTACATTCTTCATTCATTCTTTTTACAGATGGTGTAATGGTTAGCATTACTGCATTACAGCACTTCCCACCATGGCCCTAACTGTGTGGAGTTTGTATATTCTCCCCGTACTTGCGTGGGTTTCCTCCGGGTACTCCGGTTTCCTCCCACAATCCAAAAATATACAGGTAGGTTAATTGTATCCCAACAAAAATTAACCCTAGCGTGTGTGTGTGTGTGTGTGTGTGTGTGTGTGTGCGTGTACATGTGGAAGGGAATATAGGGCCAGATGTATTAATCTGGAGAAGGCATAAGGAAGTGTTAAACCAGTGATATGTGCAAGGTGAAAAAAGGCACCAGCCAATCAGATCCTAACTGTTAATTTACATATTGGAGCTGATTGGCTGGTGGGTTTATCACCTTGCACATATCACTGGTTTATCACTTTCTTATGCCTTCTCCAGGTTAATACATCTGCCCCATAGATTGTAAACTCCACTGGGGCAGTCACTGATGTGAATGGGCAAATATTCTCTGTAAAGCGCTGTGGAATATGTGTGCGCTATATAAATAACTGATAATAAATAAATAAATTATAATGACCCTTTTATTTCCAGGCATTTTATAACATATAATCTTATAATCTTATGTATCCAAAACATCACTAGTTTCAGTGTTCTGCACATTTTCGGTCTGGCATGGAGAATAATGGATGGATACAATCAGTTAGAATTTTTTTCTGGAGATCATGGGGGTCATTCCGAGTTGTTCGCTCGCAAGCTGCTTTTAGCAGCTTTGCACACGCTAAGCCGCCACCTACTGGGAGTGTATCTTAGCTTATCAAAATTGCGAACGAAAGATTAGCAGAATTGCGAATAGACACTTCTTAGCAGTTTCTGAGTAGCTCCAAACTTACTCGGCATCTGCGATCAGTTCAGTCAGTTTCGTTCCTGGTTTGACATCACAAACACACCCAGCGTTCGCCCAGACACTCCTCCGTTTCTCCAGCCACTCCCGCGTTTTTCCCAGAAACGGTAGCGTTTTTCCGCACACACCCATAAAACGGCCAGTTTCCGCCCAGAAACACCCACTTCCTGTCAATCACATTACGATCACCAGAACGAAGAAAAAACATCATAATGCCGTGAGTAAAATTCCTAACTGCATAGCAAATTTACTTGGCGCAGTCGCACTGCGGACATTGCGCATGCGCATTAGCGACTAATCGCTCCGTTGCGAGAAAAAAATAACGAGCGAACAACTCGGAATGACCCCCCATGTTTCCTTTCTGTACCGTTCAGTAGACAATGTTTTGCCACTGGAATGTGGCTTCCTGAGTGGGTTCTTTCCCATGTGTCACACTGCTGGTGGCTTCTAGGAGAGAACCAAATGGCTGTGGTACTGTAGCTCAGACACATTTCACACTTTCAGGGGTCCTCCATCCACCTGGATCCACTTGGACCTCACACTGCTAAATCTTTTTGAAGACATTTGCAGGGCAACCTGAATAGTAGAAGATCCTTCAGTATGACCAAAAACTCCTTTCACTTACCCATCAATGGATAATCCGTCTCATGGAATTGCATGGAACAGATCAGCAGGATGTAACGTCCCAGGTGGATTTGCTCTGTTGGGAGCGATGCTGCTTGTAGATCCGACTCCAGGAGAATCTGGGTCAGTCACATTTCACATGACAGGAATTTCTGCGTACAGCAATGCACTTGTTTGTGAAGCTGCTTAAAATAAAAACTTGCATTAATATTTATAAAAATATTCACATTTCTTGAAATTTTTGAAATATGCATCTTTGTTTATTCTTAAAATCCAGCAAAAGTTAAATACAGGCTGGAAAGAATGTGAACAAGAAAATATTCATATTATAAAGTTGCACTTTATCCTGTATAATTTCAGATGGTTTCCATGTTGGCTACTCCAGACTTAACCACGATTAATTTGAGGGATGTAATGAAGTCCAAATTCGGCAGCCATATGGGTTGCCGGCCAAACTCGGATGTTTATTTAATGGGGCAATCAAATACAAGACTTGGTTTAGCCTTTTACAGGTTTGCCCCTTTAAAAAAAGGTCAGAGTTCAGTCGGCATCCCGCACAGCCGCCAAACTGGGACATTATTACATCTCATAAATATCATCACTGTCTTTAGTATATAGTAACTGTCATACACAAACTAAATGGACAATCCTTTGCTCACACAAGAGAAAAGTCTTGAGCTAACATCTTGGATGAGCCAATGATAGTAATATACAGTATAGTATAGCATATAGTATATAGTGGTAAAAGACAATCAGGGCTGTTTAAAAACAATTTGGCTCCCAATGTGAGCATTAAAAAAATGTGCCCCCCCCCATAGACATTCGCCAATGCACTTTCCTCCATAGACATAAAAAAAAACTCGCTAAAATGGGCGTGGCCTCACAGTGAAAGACTTCCATACACACCAGTTTTAGACCCTGTACCAAAAGACCTCGGCCACCACAGGAAGAAAAAAAAACATTCCACCATATTAAGCCCCACACAGTAATGCCTCTTGCCCTATATTATGCCCCCTGCACCATATTATGCCACACACCGCAATGCCCGTGATACATTATGCCGTACTGTAAATCTTCGAATTACTTTTAAATGACCTGCTAGTTCCCCGGGGTTTCATGTTTGCTCGTTTTCAGGGGTTTCTTGCTCGTTGCCAGGGGTTTCATACACTGGGTGCCATGCTCGTTGCCAGGGGTTTCATGTACTGGGTGCCATGCTCATTTCCAGGGCTTTCCTGCGCTGGGTGTCATGTTCATTGCCAGGGGTTTCATGCACTGGGTGTCATGCTTGTTGCCAGGGTTTTCATGCTCTGGGATCCACGCTCGTTGCCAAGGGTAATGCTCATTGCCAAAGCTGTACATTCGCTGGCGGGCACTAATATCCTGCTCCCCCTCCTCCCTTTTCCATAGTACTCTGCTCTGGGGGAGCAGAATTTCACAGAATGACGCGGTTGCGTCTTGATGTCACGATGCAACCGTATCATTCCACGAAACTCCACCCCTTGCGTGGAGTACTATGGATGAGGGAGGAGGGGGAGCAGAATAGGAGCAACAAAGTGCTGCGGCGGGTGCCCCGTGCATTGCCACTGAATACTATTGGTGATGGCAGATGCTTCTGACCACAAAAAGGCGAAAACTGAAAACAATCAACCAATCAGCTCCTAACTACCATGTTACAGGCCATGTTTGAAAAATGACAGGAGCTGGTTGGTTGGTACTTTGGGTTCTATTCGTGAAGCAGTGAAAAGTGTGGAGCATTGAAGTTACATTATAATTTGCATAATACATACCCTCCAACATTTTACACATAAAAACAGGTATAAATTAGGAAAGGGGGCGTGGCCTCGAGTAAAATGGGCGTAGCCACATCTCCTTTCCTATACTTTTTATGTAAATTTGGAGAGTCAAAAATTGGTACAAGGCTCTTTTTGGCAGTTACAGACCATTAAAAAAGGTGCTGAACCTGCCAAACAGGTACAGTTGGAGGGTATAATAATACACAATTGCACAGAGCAGCTGATTGGTTGCCATGGGCAACTTCTCCACAGGCTCACTTCTACACTCTTTTCACTGCTTCATGAATAGACCCCTTTATCTCTCTCCAAGGCTTAGTACACAGACCCCATTGCGCAGTTTGCAGAAAGGGAGAGTGTCAAAGTGACATTTCACGTCATTATTGGGAACATTCCGCAGATTCTAAGGTAAACGCTGCTGCGTCCGCCTTTGTGTCTGTTGCCGGTGTTATACAAATGCTGGCACCTGTTGAGATGTGGGAAATACGCCACTGTGAGAGCGGCTGTACAACCAGACCGCTGCACAACAACACAAAGCACCCACTAACTCTTGGGCTGTTTAGTGTATCCGGTGATTCCGCTGGTGTGCGCTAATCCCTTTGCTTACCACCACCAAATGGTGCACACACTTTCTGCACGCTGTAACGCCGCCAGTCATTTGTTACAAGCCACCACTGGCAGCGACACTCCCAAAACTTGCCCGAGAGACAGACTTTTTTTGTGTCCACTTCTAGCCACCTCCTGATGACTTCCCGTGAAGGCCCGCCATTTTTCCATTCCATTTATGACGCTGCCTTTCCCGATTGCAACAGCATCTTTGTGCATACGTTCTGTTTCACGCATGTGCGTGCTTTCAGAAATTTCCACATGTGTACAGTAGGGATGTGCACTTGAAATTTTTCGGGTTTTGTGTTTTGGTTTTGGGTTCGGTTCCGCGGCCGTGTTTTGGGTTCGAACGCGTTTTGGCAAAACCTCACCGAATTTTTTTTGTCGGATTCGGGTGTGTTTTGGATTCGGGTGTTTTTTTTAAAAAAACCTAAAAAACAGCTTAAATCATAGAATTTGGGGGTCATTTTGATCCCAAAGTATTATTAACCTCAAAAACCATAATTTCCACTAATTTTCAGTCTATTTTGAACACCTCACACCTCACAATATTATTTTTAGTCCTAAATTTTGCACCGAGGTCGCTGGATGACTAAGCTAAGCGACCCAAGTGGCCGACACAAACACCTGGCCCATCTAGGTGTGGCACTGCAGTGTCACGCAGGATGGCCCTTCCAAAAAACACTCCCCAAACAGCACATGACGCAAAGAAAAAAAGAGGCGCAATGAGGTAGCTGTGTGACCGACCCAAGTGGCCGACACAAACACCTGGCCCATCTAGGAGTGGCACTGCAGTGTCACGCAGGATGGCCCTTCCAAAAAACACTCCCCAAACAGCACATGACGCAAAGAAAAAAAGAGGCGCAATGAGGTAGCTGTGTGACTAAGCTCAACGACCCAAGTGGCCGACACAAACACCTGGCCCATCTAGGAGTGGCACTGCAGTGTCACGCAGGATGGCCCTTCCAAAAAACACTCCCCAAACAGCACATGACGTAAAGAAAAAAAGAGGCGCAATGAGGTAGCTGTGTGACTAAGCTCAGCGACCCAAGTGGCCGACACAAACACCTGGCCCATCTAGGAGTGGCACTGCAGTGTCACGCAGGATGGCCCTTCCAAAAAACACTCCCCAAACAGCACATGATGCAAAGAAAAAAAGAGGCGCAATGAGGTAGCTGTGTGACTAAGCTCAACGACCCAAGTGGCCGACACAAACACCTGGCCCATCTAGGAGTGGCACTGCAGTGTCACGCAGGATGGCCTTCCAAAAAACACCCCCCAAACAGCACATGACGCAAAGAAAAAAAGAGGCGCAATGAGGTAGCTGTGTGAGTAAGCTAAGCGACCCAAGTGGCCGACACAAACACCTGGCCCATCTAGGAGTGGCACTGCAGTGTCACGCAGGCTGGCCCTTCAAAAAACTACTCCCCAAACAGCACATGACGCAAAGAAAAAAAGAGGCGCAATGAGGTAGCTGTGTGAGTAAGCTAAGCGACCCTAGTGGCCGACACAAATACCTGGCCCATCTAGGAGTGGCACTGCAGTGTCACGCAGGATGGCCCTTCAAAAAACACTCCCCAAACAGCACATGACGCAAAGAAGAAAAAAAAGAGGCGCAATGAGGTAGCTGTGTGAGTAAGCTAAGCGACCCTAGTGGCCGACACAAACACCTGGCCCATCTAGGAGTGGCACTGCAGTGTCACGCAGGATGGCCCTTCAAAAAAATACTCCCCAAACAGCACATGACGCAAAGAAAAATTAAAGAAAAAAGAGGTGCAAGATGGAATTGTCCTTGGGCCCTCCCACCCACCCTTATGTTGTATAAACAGGACATGCACACTTTAACCAACCCATCATTTCAGTGACAGGGTCTGCCACACGACTGTGACTGAAATGACGGGTTGGTTTGGACCCCCACCAAAAAAGAAGCAATTAATCTCTCCTTGCACAAACTGGCTCTACAGAGGCAAGATGTCCACCTCATCATCATCCTCCGATATATCACCGTGTACATCCCCCTCCTCACAGATTATCAATTCGTCCCCACTGGAATCCACCATCTCAGCTCCCTGTGTACTTTGTGGAGGCAATTGCTGCTGGTCAATGTCTCCACGGAGGAATTGATTATAATTCATTTTAATGAACATCATCTTCTCCACATTTTCTGGAAGTAACCTCGTACGCCGATTGCTGACAAGGTGAGCGGCGGCACTAAACACTCTTTCGGAGTACACACTTGTGGGAGGGCAACTTAGGTAGAATAAAGCCAGTTTGTGCAAGGGCCTCCAAATTGCCTCTTTTTCCTGCCAGTATAAGTACGGACTGTCTGACGTGCCTACTTGGATGCGGTCACTCATATAATCCTCCACCATTCTTTCAATGGGGAGAGAATCATATGCAGTGCCAGTAGACGACATGTCCGTAATCGTTGGCAGGTCCTTCAGTCCGGACCAGATGTCAGCATCAGCAGTCGCTCCAGACTGCCCTGCATCACTGCCAGCGGGTGGGCTCGGAATTCTGAGCCTTTTCCTCGCACCCCCAGTTGCGGGAGAATGTGAAGGAGGAGATGTTGACAGGTCGCGTTCCGCTTGACTTGACAATTTTCTCACCAGCAGGTCTTTGAACCCCAGCAGACTTGTGTCTGCCGGAAAGAGAGATCCAAGGTAGGTTTTAAATCTAGGATCGAGCACGGTGGCCAAAATGTAGTGCTCTGATTTCAACAGATTGACCACCCGTGAATCCTTGTTAAGCGAATTAAGGGCTCCATCCACAAGTCCCACATGCTTAGCGGAATCGCTCTGTGTTAGCTCCTCCTTCAATGTCTCCAGCTTCTTCTGCAAAAGCCTGATGAGGGGAATGACCTGACTCAGGCTGGCAGTGTCTGAACTGACTTCACGTGTGGCAAGTTCAAAAGGTTGCAGAACCTTGCACAACGTTGAAATCATTCTCCACTGCGCTTGAGACAGGTGCATTCCACCTCCTATATCGTGCTCAGTTGTATAGGCTTGAATGGCCTTTTGCTGCTCCTCCAACCTCTGAAGCATATAGAGGGTTGAATTCCACCTCGTTACCACTTCTTGCTTCAGATGATGGCAGGGCAGGTTCAGGCGTTTTTGGTGTTGCTCTAGTCTTCTGTACGTGGTGCCTGTATGCCGAAAGTGTCCCGCAATTCTTCTGGCCACCAACAGCATCTCTTGCACGCCCCTCTCGTTTTTTAAATAATTCTGCACGACCAAATTCAAGGTATGTGCAAAACATGGGACGTGCTGGAATTTGCCCATATTTAATGCACACACAATATTGCTGGCGTTGTCCGATGCCACAAATCCACAGGAGAGTCCAATTGGGGTAAGCCATTCCGCGATGATCTTCCTCAGTTGCCGTAAGAGGTTTTCAGCTGTGTGCGTATTCTGGAAACCGGTGATACAAAGCGTAGCCTGCCTAGGAAAGAGTTGGCGTTTGCGAGATGCTGCTACTGGTGCCGCCGCTGCTGTTCTTGCGGCGGGAGTCCATACATCTACCCAGTGGGCTGTCACAGTCATATAGTCTTGAGCCTGCCCTGCTCCACTTGTCCACATGTCCGTGGTTAAGTGGACATTGGGCACAACTGCATTTTTTAGGACACTGGTGAGTCTTTTTCTGAGGTCTGTGTACATTTTCGGTATCGCCTGCCTAGAGAAATGGAACCTAGATGGTATTTGGTACCGGGGACACAGTACCTCCAACAAGTCTCTAGTTGGCTCTGCAGTAATGATGGATACCGGAACCACGTTTCTCACCGCCCAGGATGCCAAGGCCTCAGTTATCCGCTTTGCAGCAGGATGACTGCTGTGATATTTCATCTTCCTCGCAAAGGACTGTTGGACAGTCAATTGCTTGGTGGAAGTAGTAAAAGTGGTCTTACGAGTACGACTTCCCCTCTGGGATGACCATCGACTCCCAGCAGCAACAACAGCAGCGCCAGCAGCAGTAGGCGTTACACGCAAGGATGCATCGGAGGAATCCCAGGCAGGAGAGGACTCGTCAGAATTGCCAGTGACATGGCCTGCAGGACTATTGGCATTCCTGGGGAAGGAGGAAATTGACACCGAGGGAGTTGGTGGGGTGGTTTGCGTGAGTTTGGTTACAAGAGGAAGGGATTTACTGGTCAGTGGACTGCTTCCGCTGTCGCCCAAAGTTTTTGAACTTGTCACTGACTTATTATGAATGCGCTGCAGGTGACGTATAAGGGAGGATGTTCCGAGGTGGTTAACGTCCTTACTCCTACTTATTACAGCTTGACAAAGGCAACACACGGCTTGACAAATATTGTCCGCATTTCTGTTGAAATACTTCCACACCGAAGAGCTGATTTTTTGGGTATTTTCACCAGGCATGTCAATGGCCATATTCCTCCCACGGACAACAGGTGTCTCCCCGGGTGCCTGACTTAAACAAACCACCTCACCATCAGAATCCTCCTTGTCAATTTCCTCCCCCAGCGCCAGCAACACCCATATCCTCCTCATCATGGTGTACTTCAACACTGACATCTTCAATCTGACTATCAGGAACTGGACTGCGGGTGCTCCTTCCAGCACTTGCAGGGGGCGTGCAAATGGTGGAAGGCGCATGCTCTTCACGTCCAGTGTTGGGAAGGTCAGGCATCGCAACCGACACAATTGGACTCTCCTTGTGGATTTGGGATTTCGAAGAACGCACAGTTCTTTGCTGTGCTTTTGCCAGCTTGAGTCTTTTCATTTTTCTAGCGAGAGGCTGAGTGCTTCCATCCTCATGTGAAGCTGAACCACTAGCCATGAACATAGGCGAGGGCCTTAGCCGTTCCTTGCCACTCCGTGTGGTAAATGGCATATTGGCAAGTTTACGCTTCTCCTCCGACAATTTTATTTTAGATTTTTGAGTCCTTTTTTTACTGATATTTGGTGTTTTGGATTTTACATGCTCTGTACTATGACATTGGGCATCGGCCTTGGCAGACGACGTTGATGGAATTTCATTGTCTCGGCCATGACTAGTGGCAGCAGCTTCAGCACGAGGTGGAAGTGGATCTTGATCTTTCCCTATTTTTGGAACCTCAACATTTTTGTTCTCCATATTTTAATAGGCACAACTAAAAGGCACCTCAGGTAAACAATGGAGATGGATGGATACTAGTATACTTATGGATGACGAGCGACTGCCGACACAGAGGTAGCTACAGCCGTGGACTACCGTACTGTGTCTGCTGCTAATATAGACTGGATGATAATGAGATAAAATTAAAATATATATATATATATCACACTAGTACTGCAGCCGGACAGGTATATATTATGTAATGATTGACCTGCTGGACACTGTCTGTCAGCACTGCAGACTCCTAAAGTAAGCTACTAGTATCAAGAAGATAGAAAAAAAAAAAAAACACGGGTAGGTGGTATACAATTATGGATGGACGAGCGACTGCCGACACAGAGGTAGCTACAGCCTTGGACTACCGTACTGTGTCTGCTGCTAATATAGACTGGATGATAATGAGATAAAATTAAAATATATATATATATATATATATCACACTAGTACTGCAGCCGGACAGGTATATATTATGTAATGACGGACCTGCTGGACACTGTCTGTCAGCACTGCAGACTCCTAAAGTAAGCTACTAGTATCAAGAAGATAGAAAAAAAAAAACCACGGGTAGGTGGTATACAATTATGGATGGACGAGCGACTGCCGACACAGAGGTAGCTACAGCCGTGGACTACCGTACTGTGTCTGCTGCTAATATAGACTGGATGATAATGAGATAAAATTAAAAAAATATATATATATCACACTAGTACTGCAGCCGGACAGGTATATATTATGTAATGACGGACCTGCTGGACACTGTCTGTCAGCACTGCAGACTCCTAAAGTAAGCTACTAGGATCAAGAAGATAGAAAAAAAAAAAACCACGGGTAGGTGGTAGAGATGAGCGGGTTCGGTTTCTCTGAATCCGAACCCGCCAGAACTTCATGTTTTTTTTCACGGGTCCGAGCGACTCGGATCTTCCCGCCTTGCTCGGTTAACCCGAGCGCGCCCGAACGTCATCATGACGCTGTCGGATTCTCGCGAGGCTCGGATTCTATCGCGATACTCGGATTCTATATAAGGAGCCGCGCGTCGCCGCCATTTTCACACGTGCATTGAGATTAATAGGGAGAGGACGTGGCTGGCGTCCTCTCCATTTAGATTATAAGAGACTGAGAGAGATTTACTGGAGCTGACTAGGAGGAGTACTGTTACTGTAGAAGTGTAGAGACTGAGTGGAGAGAGTTTACTAGTGAGGACAGTGCAGTTTACTTTATAATCCGTTCTCTGCCTGAAAAAAGCGATACACAGCACACAGTGACTCAGTCACATACCATATCTGTGTGCACTGCTCAGGCTCAGGCCAGTGTGCTGCATCATCTATTATCTATATATAATATTATATATATCTGTCTGACTGCTCAGCTCACACAGCTTATAATTGTGGGGGAGACTGGGGAGCACTACTGCAGTGCCAGTTATAGGTTATAGCAGGAGCCAGGAGTACATAATATATTATATAGTGAGTGACCACCAGACACACAGTGCAGTTTATTTAATATATCCGTTCTCTGCCTGAAAAAAGCGATACACACAGTGACTCAGTCAGTCACATACCATATCTGTGTGCACTGCTCAGGCTCAGGCCAGTGTGCTGCATCATCTATTATCTATATATAATATTATATATATCTGTCTGACTGCTCAGCTCACACAGCTTATAATTGTGGGGGAGACTGGGGAGCACTACTGCAGTGCCAGTTATAGGTTATAGCAGGAGCCAGGAGTACATAATATATTATATAGTGAGTGACCACCAGACACACAGTGCAGTTTATTTAATATATCCGTTCTCTGCCTGAAAAAAGCGATACACACAGTGACTCAGTCAGTCACATACCATATCTGTGTGCACTGCTCAGGCTCAGGCCAGTGTGCTGCATCATCTATTATCTATATATAATATTATATATATCTGTCTGACTGCTCAGCTCACACAGCTTATAATTGTGGGGGAGACTGGGGAGCACTACTGCAGTGCCAGTTATAGGTTATAGCAGGAGCCAGGAGTACATAATATATTATATAGTGAGTGACCACCAGACACACAGTGCAGTTTATTTAATATATCCGTTCTCTGCCTGAAAAAAGCGATACACACAGTGACTCAGTCAGTCACATACCATATCTGTGTGCACTGCTCAGGCTCAGGCCAGTGTGCTGCATCATCTATTATCTATATATAATATTATATATATCTGTCTGACTGCTCAGCTCACACAGCTTATAATTGTGGGGGAGACTGGGGAGCACTACTGCAGTGCCAGTTATAGGTTATAGCAGGAGCCAGGAGTACATAATATATTATATAGTGAGTGACCACCAGACACACAGTGCAGTTTATTTAATATATCCGTTCTCTGCCTGAAAAAAGCGATACACACAGTGACTCAGTCAGTCACATACCATATCTGTGTGCACTGCTCAGGCTCAGGCCAGTGTGCTGCATCATCTATTATCTATATATAATATTATATATATCTGTCTGACTGCTCAGCTCACACAGCTTATAATTGTGGGGGAGACTGGGGAGCACTACTGCAGTGCCAGTTATAGGTTATAGCAGGAGCCAGGAGTACATAATATATTATATAGTGAGTGACCACCAGACACACAGTGCAGTTTATTTAATATATCCGTTCTCTGCCTGAAAAAAGCGATACACACAGTGACTCAGTCAGTCACATACCATATCTGTGTGCACTGCTCAGGCTCAGGCCAGTGTGCTGCATCATCTATTATCTATATATAATATTATATATATCTGTCTGACTGCTCAGCTCACACAGCTTATAATTGTGGGGGAGACTGGGGAGCACTACTGCAGTGCCAGTTATAGGTTATAGCTGGAGCCAGGAGTACATAATATATTATATAGTGAGTGACCACCAGACACACAGTGCAGTTTATTTAATATATCCGTTCTCTGCCTGAAAAAAGCGATACACACAGTGACTCAGTCAGTCACATACCATATCTGTGTGCACTGCTCAGGCTCAGGCCAGTGTGCTGCATCATCTATATATATTATATATCTGTCTGACTGCTCAGCTCACACAGCTTATAATTGTGGGGGAGACTGGGGAGCACTACTGCAGTGCCAGTTATAGGTTATAGCAGGAGCCAGGAGTACATATTATATTAAAATTAAACAGTGCACACTTTTGCTGCAGGAGTGCCACTGCCAGTGTGACTGACCAGTGACCTGACCACACTGACCACCAGTATAGTTAGTAGTATACTTATATTGTGATTGCCTGAAAAAGTTAAACACTCGTCGTGTGACTTCACTTGTGTGTTTTTTTTTTTTTTATTCTATAAAAATAAAACTCATTCTGCTGACAGACAGTGTCCAGCAGGTCCGTCATTATATAATATATAATATATACCTGTCCGGCTGCAGTAGTGATATATATATATTTTTTATATCATTTATCATCCAGTCGCAGCAGACACAGTACGGTAGTTCACGGCTGTGGCTACCTCTGTGTCTCTGCACTCGGCAGGCAGTCCGTCCATAATTGTAATACCACCTAACAGTGGATTTTTTTCATTCTTCTTTATACATACATAGTTACATAGACATCTTCTCTTTATCAACCAGTCTATATTAGCTGCAGACACAGTACAGTACGGTAGTTCACGGCTGTGGCTACCTCTGTGTCTGCACTCGGCAGGCAGTCCGTCCATAATTGTATACCACCTAACCGTGGATTTTTTTCAGTCTTCTTTATACATACATAGTTACATAGACATCTTCTCTTTATCAACCAGTCTATATTAGCTGCAGACACAGTACAGTACGGTAGTTCACGGCTGTGGCTACCTCTGTGTCTGCAGTCGGCAGGCAGTCCATAATTGTATACTAGTATCCATCTCCATTGTTTACCTGAGGTGCCTTTTAGTTGTGCCTATTAAAATATGGAGAACAAAAATGTTGAGGTTCCAAAATTAGGGAAAGATCAAGATCCACTTCCACCTCGTGCTGAAGCTGCTGCCACTAGTCATGGCCGAGACGATGAAATGCCAGCAACGTCGTCTGCCAAGGCCGATGCCCAATGTCATAGTACAGAGCATGTCAAATCCAAAACACCAAATATCAGAAAAAAAAGGACTCCAAAACCTAAAATAAAATTGTCGGAGGAGAAGCGTAAACTTGCCAATATGCCATTTACCACACGGAGTGGCAAGGAACGGCTGAGGCCCTGGCCTATGTTCATGGCTAGTGGTTCAGCTTCACATGAGGATGGAAGCACTCAGCCTCTCGCTAGAAAAATGAAAAGACTCAAGCTGGCAAAAGCAGCACAGCAAAGAACTGTGCATTCTTCGAAATCCCAAATCCACAAGGAGAGTCCAATTGTGTCGGTTGCGATGCCTGACCTTCCCAACACTGGACGTGAAGAGCATGCGCCTTCCACCATTTGCACGCCCCCTGCAAGTGCTGGAAGGAGCACCCGCAGTCCAGTTCCTGATAGTCAGATTGAAGATGTCAGTGTTGAAGTACACCAGGATGAGGAGGATATGGGTGTTGCTGGCGCTGGGGAGGAAATTGACCAGGAGGATTCTGATGGTGAGGTGGTTTGTTTAAGTCAGGCACCCGGGGAGACACCTGTTGTCCGTGGGAGGAATATGGCCGTTGACATGCCAGGTGAAAATACCAAAAAAATCAGCTCTTCGGTGTGGAGGTATTTCACCAGAAATGCGGACAACAGGTGTCAAGCCGTGTGTTCCCTTTGTCAAGCTGTAATAAGTAGGGGTAAGGACGTTAACCACCTCGGAACATCCTCCCTTATACGTCACCTGCAGCGCATTCATAATAAGTCAGTGACAAGTTCAAAAACTTTGGGTGACAGCGGAAGCAGTCCACTGACCAGTAAATCCCTTCCTCTTGTAACCAAGCTCACGCAAACCACCCCACCAACTCCCTCAGTGTCAATTTCCTCCTTCCCCAGGAATGCCAATAGTCCTGCAGGCCATGTCACTGGCAATTCTGACGAGTCCTCTCCTGCCTGGGATTCCTCCGATGCATCCTTGCGTGTAACGCCTACTGCTGCTGGCGCTGCTGTTGTTGCCGCTGGGAGTCGATGGTCATCCCAGAGGGGAAGTCGTAAGCCCACTTGTACTACTTCCAGTAAGCAATTGACTGTTCAACAGTCCTTTGCGAGGAAGATGAAATATCACAGCAGTCATCCTACTGCAAAGCGGATAACTGAGGCCTTGACAACTATGTTGGTGTTAGACGTGCGTCCGGTATCCGCCGTTAGTTCACAGGGAACTAGACAATTTATTGAGGCAGTGTGCCCCCGTTACCAAATACCATCTAGGTTCCACTTCTCTAGGCAGGCGATACCGAGAATGTACACGGACGTCAGAAAAAGACTCACCAGTGTCCTAAAAAATGCAGTTGTACCCAATGTCCACTTAACCACGGACATGTGGACAAGTGGAGCAGGGCAGGGTCAGGACTATATGACTGTGACAGCCCACTGGGTAGATGTATGGACTCCCGCCGCAAGAACAGCAGCGGCGGCACCAGTAGCAGCATCTCGCAAACGCCAACTCTTTCCTAGGCAGGCTACGCTTTGTATCACCGCTTTCCAGAATACGCACACAGCTGAAAACCTCTTACGGCAACTGAGGAAGATCATCGCGGAATGGCTTACCCCAATTGGACTCTCCTGTGGATTTGTGGCATCGGACAACGCCAGCAATATTGTGTGTGCATTAAATATGGGCAAATTCCAGCACGTCCCATGTTTTGCACATACCTTGAATTTGGTGGTGCAGAATTTTTTAAAAAACGACAGGGGCGTGCAAGAGATGCTGTCGGTGGCCAGAAAAATTGCGGGACACTTTCGGCGTACAGGCACCACGTACAGAAGACTGGAGCACCACCAAAAACTACTGAACCTGCCCTGCCATCATCTGAAGCAAGAAGTGGTAACGAGGTGGAATTCAACCCTCTATATGCTTCAGAGGTTGGAGGAGCAGCAAAAGGCCATTCAAGCCTATACAATTGAGCACGATATAGGAGGTGGAATGCACCTGTCTCAAGTGCAGTGGAGAATGATTTCAACGTTGTGCAAGGTTCTGATGCCCTTTGAACTTGCCACACGTGAAGTCAGTTCAGACACTGCCAGCCTGAGTCAGGTCATTCCCCTCATCAGGCTTTTGCAGAAGAAGCTGGAGGCATTGAAGAAGGAGCTAAAAGGGAGCGATTTCGCTAGGCATGTGGGACTTGTGGATGCAGCCCTTAATTCGCTTAACAAGGATTCACGGGTGGTCAATCTGTTGAAATCAGAGCACTACATTTTGGCCACCGTGCTCGATCCTAGATTTAAAGCCTACCTTGGATCTCTCTTTCCGGCAGACACAGGTCTGCTGGGGTTGAAAGACCTGCTGGTGACAAAATTGTCAAGTCAAGCGGAACGCGACCTGTCAACATCTCCTCCTTCACATTCTCCCGCAACTGGGGGTGCGAGGAAAAGGCTCAGAATTCCGAGCCCACCCGCTGGCGGTGATGCAGGGCAGTCTGGAGCGACTGCTGATGCTGACATCTGGTCCGGACTGAAGGACCTGACAACGATTACGGACATGTCGTCTACTGTCACTGCATATGATTCTCTCAACATTGATAGAATGGTGGAGGATTATATGAGTGACCGCATCCAAGTAGGCACGTCACACAGTCCGTACTTATACTGGCAGGAAAAAGAGGCAATTTGGAGGCCCTTGCACAAACTGGCTTTATTCTACCTAAGTTGCCCTCCCACAAGTGTGTACTCCGAAAGAGTGTTTAGTGCCGCCGCTCACCTTGTCAGCAATCGGCGTACGAGGTTACATCCAGAAAATGTGGAGAAGATGATGTTCATTAAAATGAATTATAATCAATTCCTCCGCGGAGACATTGACCAGCAGCAATTGCCTCCACAAAGTACACAGGGAGCTGAGATGGTGGATTCCAGTGGGGACGAATTGATAATCTGTGAGGAGGGGGATGTACACGGTGATATATCAGAGGGTGAAGATGAGGTGGACATCTTGCCTCTGTAGAGCCAGTTTGTGCAAGGAGAGATTAATTGCTTCTTTTTTGGGGGGGGTCCAAACCAACCCGTCATATCAGTCACAGTCGTGTGGCAGACCCTGTCACTGAAATGATGGGTTGGTTAAAGTGTGCATGTCCTGTTTTGTTTATACAACATAAGGGTGGGTGGGAGGGCCCAAGGACAATTCCATCTTGCACCTCTTTTTTCTTTTCTTTTTCTTTGCATCATGTGCTGATTGGGGAGGGTTTTTTGGAAGGGACATCCTGCGTGACACTGCAGTGCCACTCCTAGATGGGCCCGGTGTTTGTGTCGGCCACTAGGGTCGCTAATCTTACTCACACAGTCAGCTACCTCATTGCGCCTCTTTTTTTCTTTGCGTCATGTGCTGTTTGGGGAGGGTTTTTTGGAAGGGACATCCTGCGTGACACTGCAGTGCCACTCCTAGATGGGCCCGGTGTTTGTGTCGGCCACTAGGGTCGCTAATCTTACTCACACAGCTACCTCATTGCGCCTCTTTTTTTCTTTGCGTCATGTGCTGTTTGGGGAGGGTTTTTTGGAAGGGACATCCTGCGTGACACTGCAGTGCCACTCCTAGATGGGCCCGGTGTTTGTGTCGGCCACTAGGGTCGCTAATCTTACTCACACAGCTACCTCATTGCGCCTCTTTTTTTCTTTGCGTCATGTGCTGTTTGGGGAGGGTTTTTTGGAAGGGCCATCCTGCGTGACACTGCAGTGCCACTCCTAGATGGGCCCGGTGTTTGTGTCGGCCACTAGGGTCGCTAATCTTACTCACACAGCTACCTCATTGCGCCTCTTTTTTTCTTTGCGTCATGTGCTGTTTGGGGAGGGTTTTTTGGAAGGGACATCCTGCGTGACACTGCAGTGCCACTCCTAGATGGGCCCGGTGTTTGTGTCGGCCACTAGGGTCGCTAATCTTACTCACACAGCTACCTCATTGCGCCTCTTTTTTTCTTTGCGTCATGTGCTGTTTGGGGAGGGTTTTTTGGAAGGGCCATCCTGCGTGACACTGCAGTGCCACTCCTAGATGGGCCCGGTGTTTGTGTCGGCCACTAGGGTCGCTAATCTTACTCACACAGCTACCTCATTGCGCCTCTTTTTTTCTTTGCGTCATGTGCTGTTTGGGGAGGGTTTTTTGGAAGGGACATCCTGCGTGACACTGCAGTGCCACTCCTAGATGGGCCCGGTGTTTGTGTCGGCCACTAGGGTCGCTTATCTTACTCACACAGCGACCTCGGTGCAAATTTTAGGACTAAAAATAATATTGTGAGGTGTGAGGTATTCAGAATAGACTGAAAATGAGTGTAAATTATGGTTTTTGAGGTTAATAATACTTTGGGATCAAAATGACCCCCAAATTCTATCATTTAAGCTGTTTTTTAGTGTTTTTTGAAAAAAACACCCGAATCCAAAACACACCCGAATCCGACAAAAAAAATTCGGTGAGGTTTTGCCAAAACGCGTTCGAACCCAAAACACGGCCGCGGAACCGAACCCAAAACCAATACACAAAACCCGAAAAATTTCAGGCGCTCATCTCTAGTAGGTGGTATACAATTATGGATGGACGAGCGACTGCCGACACAGAGGTAGCTACAGCCGTGGACTACCGTACTGTGTCTGCTGCTAATATAGACTGGATGATAATGAGATAAAATTAAAATATATATATCACACTAGTACTGCAGCCGGACAGGTATATATTATGTAATGACGGACCTGCTGGACACTGTCTGCAGAATGCGTTTATAAAAACACCACACGACGAGTGTTTAACTTTTTCAGGCAGACAATCACAATATACTGGTGGTCAGCAGACAATCACAATACTGGTGGTCAGTGGTCACTGGTCAGTCACACTGGCAGTGTGGCACTCTGGCAGCAAAAGTGTGCACTGTACTTAAAATATGTACTCCTGCTATAACTGCTCCCCAGTCTCCCCCACAATTAAGCTGTGTGAGCAGTGAGCACTCAGCACAGTCAGATAATGATATACAGTATTACATATGATGCAGCACACTGGGCTGAGCACAGATATGGTATGTGACTGTGTCACACTGTGTATCGTTTTTTTTCAGGCAGAGAACGGATTAATTAAACTGGTGGTGGTCACTGGTCACTGGTCACACTATCAGCAAGTAGTACTCCGTCCTAAGCAGACAATCACAATATACTGGTGGTCAGTGTGGTCACTGGTCAGTCACACTGGCAGTGTGGCACTCTGGCAGCAAAAGTGTGCACTGTACTTAAAATATATTATTTATGTACTCCTGCTCTAACTGCTCCCCAGTCTCCCCCACAATTAAGCTGTGTGAGCAGTGAGCACTCAGCACAGTCAGATATACAGTATTACATATGATGATGCAGCACACTGAGGCTGAGCACAGATATGGTATGTGACTGTGTCACACTGTGTATCGTTTTTTTTCAGGCAGAGAACGGATTAATTAAACTGGTGGTCAATGGTCACTGGTCACACTATCAGCAAGTAGTAGTACTCCAATCCTAATATGCTCCCCAAAATTTGTAAATAGTGTCTCTAACTCTCTACTCTCTTCTCTATAAACGGAGAGGACGCCAGCCACGTCCTCTCCTTATCAATCTCAATGCACGTGTGAAAATGGCGGCGACGCGCGGCTTCTTATATAGAATCCGAGTCACGCGATAGAATCCGAGCCTCGCGAGAATCCGACAGCGGGATGATGACGTTCGGGCGCGCTCGGGTTAACCGAGCAAGGCGGGAGGATCCGAGCCTGCTCGGCCCCGTGTAAAAAAAGCTGAAGTTCGGCGGGTACGGATTCCGAGAAACCGAACCCGCTCATCACTAGTGTACAGTTGATCATTGCAATCTAGCAAAGTAGATATGTCCCTCCAGTTGTTTTATGTATCCGAATAAGACGGACAGGCAAAATTGCAGAGCTTTTGGGAGGTGAGGAGGGTAAGTAGAATTCAGGTGAATCTCTAGCACTAAGTATACACCTGGTGCCGGTGTGCACTGATAGCTCTGACAGGCTACGGGTGAGGCAGGTGAGGCAGAGCCTTTCCTGTCATACTAACGTTTGTGCCAGAGTTTTGACTGTATAAAGTATATGAAAAATACAAAGAATATGTTTGAAATATCTTCTTTGCATTATCCTAAGAATTTTTATAGCCAAAACTCTGGAGTGAAAAGTCTATGGCAGGTGAGGCAGTGCCTCACCTGAATATTTTTTCAGCACATCTCTGATCAAACCTCACCAAATTTCCAGGAGTTTATAATGCTGCACCTGTGTATAACGCCCACATGAACCCTTTGGCTCATATATTGCTTGTAAATCTTGCTCTGGTGATAGACAGTTCCTCCTGAGCCATTTAGCTCACCGCACGTCCCTGGGCTACGCTCACCTACAGATGTATAGGCGTGATGCGGCAGTGTAGGTGAGGCCAACACTGAATGCAGGCGGAGATTTGCATTTATTTCTGCGCATGCTCTGCGGCTATATGGCGTGTTACTCTGAAGCAAGACCCTTGACATGTAGGAGTCATCACATTGCTATTATAAGCATACTTTTTATTGCACATGTATCAGTCACTTCAGTACAGTGCCATTTCCTTGTAGTCCACATCAATGGTAGTTTAATATGAAGCATCCCTCTTTCTTTTGTGTACTTTAGCTTAATTACTGTTTCTCTGAACAGCCCTTGGGGGTCATTCAAACCTGATCGCATGCTAGTTTTTTTCGCTGCGCTGCGATCAGGTCAGAACTGCGCATGCATATGCAACGCAATGCGCAGACGTGTCGCATGGGTACAAAGCGGATCGTTGCTGAGCGATGGATTTAACGAAGAATCCATACGCTCAGCCATTCGCAAAGAGATTGACAGGAAGAAGGCGTTTGTGGGTGGCAACTGACCGTTTTCAGGGAGTGTTTGGAAAAACGCAGGCGTGTCCAAGCGTTTGCAGGGCGGGTGTCTGACGTCAGTTCCGGTCCCGGACAGGCTGAAGTGATGGCAGCGGCTGAGTAAGTTCTGGGCGACTCAGAAACTGCACATAAATTTTTTGTACCGCTCGGCTGCACATGCGATCACACACTTGCAAAGCTAAAATACACTCCCCAATAGGCGGCGACTATCTGATCGCAGCGCTGCAAAAACTAGCTAGCTGGCGATCAGATCTGAATTAGGTCCCTTGTCTGTAGCTATTCACTTCATATTACTACTACTGCAGAACTCTTACAGTACAATGGGTATTAGGCCGCCACAGAACCGCCAAGGAATTCATGTTTTCTCCACAAGCTCCAAACGGCCCTGTGCGGAGTGCGCAATTCCCTTTTTGCACTAGAAGGAAAACTTGCCAATGATTAAATTCTAGCAGTAAATGAATTGATTGAGCCGTCTAGAAAGGATATTACCAGCAACGTTTAATTGGGCTGATCTTTTCCTGCATTGTCGCTTAGTGTTAGCATTAAAAATAATAATAATTAAATAATAAGAACAGTTTAATTAAAGCCTGCAGGTCCGTCACAGCGCATTTCATTAATAGAAGGGGAATGACACAGAGTATGGGGCAGAGAACATTTTTTCCCCTTTTTATAATCATAGTAGACAATGATTGAGACCCTTACTGGCTCTTATTCCATAATGTGCTTGTCCCTTTAAATCCCCCAGCTGTTTTCTCATCATCTTTCCTAACGCCCACCTGGTAGCCGGGAATAAAGCTATCTCACAATTAATTGCTGCGCCCGCATGCTGAATAATTGGTGGAAGAAACTAATTACTGGTGTACGTATGTCTTTGGTACCCGTCTCTCATTTATCATATGTTTTGCTAGTAACTATTTCCTATTTGCTTTTGAACTTGGCACCGCCAGACGTGTATAGTACATCCGCAGAGCAGAGCTTTGTGCACAGATGCCATATATTCTGCTTAGTGTAGAGTATATGGCGGCGGTGGCCAGTCAGAAGCATAGTTTCGATGTATTTATGTTTCTCTGTGATTAATGATCACCACAGCGCAAAAGTGCAGATATCATTTTATTTATAGATGTGATGGTTTCTACAACGCGGACACAAAGTATTTACAGTATAAGCATAAAAAGAATACTGCAAATAACTTATAACATTGGAAAACATCTCTACGGTATACTGTGTGAGGATATAAGAGTTCCAGGTGCATTGACCTTTAATAATAAACCAATTTAAAAAAGAATATAAAAAAATACAGTAAAACAGAGCTGACGGACTATCCTTTACTGACAAAAACTCAGATGCACTAACACTGGCGGTCCATCCGAGTTGATCGTAGCTGTGCTAAATTTAGCACTGCTACGATCATTCACACTGACATGCGGGGGGACGCCCAGCACAGGGCTAACCCGCCCCGCATGTCAGTGCCGCCCCCCCTCCCCCCGCAGAAGTACAAAGGCATCACACAGCGGCGATGCCTTTGCACTTCAAGAGTAGCTCCCGGCCAGCGCAGCTTTAGCGTGCTGGCCGGGAGCTACTACTCATTGCTTCCCGGCCCGCAGCGGCTGCGTGTGATGTCACGCAGCCGCTGCGGCCCGCCCCTGTTCGGAACCCACGGAACGGCGGCCAAACGCCGCTGTTCCGCCCCCTCCCGCCCAGCGACCGCCTCTGCCTGTCAGGCAGAGGCGATCGCAGCCCTGCTACGGCCTTTGGCGCACTACGACGTGCAGTAGGGACCCGTTCACTCAGCTGCAACAAAAAGCAGCGAGCGAATGGGTCAGAATGACCCCCATTGATACATTGGTATTTATTGAGCCAGTGGAGAAGTTGCCCGTGGCAACCAATCAGCTGCTACGTATAATTTTATAGAATGAATTTTATAAATGTTACCTGAACACTGTTTGGTTGCCATGGGCAACTTCTCCACTGGCTCACTTCTACACACTTTTCACTGCTTCATGAATAGACCCCTATGTATGTTGGGGTTCAGTATGATTTACTGGCGGCCCGGATGCCGGCCATCAATATACCGACAGCGGCATTGCAGGGCGAGTTCAAAGAGTGGGAATAGTCCTGTTGCACCGGTATTCCGGCTGCTGGCATTGCCAGCTATCGGTATTCTGGCGTCGGTATTCTGGACGCCGGTATACCGCAAGCCAGCAAATTAAACGTATACCATACGATGGACTGTTGCAGACATCACAGATACAGTATCTCCATTTCCCAATGCAAAAGCAGCGTCCAGAGTTATCTGTGGCTGCTGCTAAATTGCAAGACTCCGGAACTTGGCTCTGATAGCGCGTACCATTCTCATGGGCTACAACGCCATCTCAGGAACGGCAGTATATCTGCATCAGCACTACGCCTCACACATAAAGTTACACCCCATGACAACAGGACGATGCAGCCTGACATTGCTGGTTGTAGAAACCCTACGGTCTTACTCTGACTACCTTATTTCTACACATTGTAATAATATGGGTTCAGTGTGGAATGCCGACATCCGGAAACCCGAAGTTTGAAATAACGACGTTGGGATACCGATAGAGAACAAGCCGACAAGGGTGAGTAAGGGGTGTTCTCCCATCTCCCCTACCTCCCTAACCCTCCCTCCCCGCTGCCTAACCCTAACCTCCCCCTTAGAGCCCAACCCTAACCTTCCCCCCGTAAGTGCCTAAACATAACCCCCCATCCCCAATGCCTAAACCTAACCCTCCCACCCACAGCCTAACCCTAACCTTCGGAGGAGTTGCCTAACCCTAAACCCCTTTCCATGCACCCTAAACCTAACCCTCCCGGGGTGCAGGCTAACCCTAATCCTCCCCCCACAGCCTAAACCTAACCCCCCCATTCGCGGCTTACCTCTGCTGCACCGCGGTGTGTGTAATTCGGGATTCCGACGCCGGAATGTGTACCTATTCGGATTGCCGGTCAGAGGCGTAACTGTGGGAGGCAATGGAGTCAGCTGCCGCCGGGCTTCTTCTGTGTAGGGGGCACCTGTCCTCCCATTCTGTGTGTTCAGTGACACCATTCAATTAAGTTAATTAATAGCCCTCGCTATCTCTTTCTCCCTGCACCTTACAAGTCACACCCTCTTTATTATAGTTACACATTTTACAAGTGTCATACCCAGGATTAGAACCCATTACCTATTACACTGGAAGCAGGCACCTTACAAGTAGAGATGTGTGGCGGACACTTTTCGTGTTTTGTGTTTTGGTTTTGGATCTGGATCTTCGCTCCTGTTTAGGATCTGGATTGGTTTTGCCAAAACCACCCTTTCGGGTTTTGGTTTTGGATCTGGATGATTTCTGGAACCCCCCCCCCCCCCAAACACACACACACACACAAACAGCTAAAATCACAGAATTTGGGAGTAATTTTGATCCTACGGTATTATTAACCTCAATAACATTCATTTCCACTCATTTCCAGTCTATTCTGAACACCTCACACCTCACAATATTGATTTTAGGCCAAAAGGTTGCACCAAGGTGGCTGGATGACTTTGCTAAGCGACACAAGTGTGCGGCACAAACACCTGGTCCATCAAACACCTGGCCCATCTAGGAGTGGCATGCAGTGGCTGAATGTCGAAAGTGGCTCGAAATTATTCAGCCCACTGACAACATCTCCTGCACGCCCCTGTCATTTTTCAAAAAACTCTGCACCACCAAATTAATTGTATGTGTAAAACATGGGATGTGCAGGAATTTGCCCAGATGTAATGCGCACAATATTGGTGGACTTATACGGCAGAACCCCTGGATTTATATGGCAGTACCACTGGATTTATACGGCTGTACCCCTGGACTTCTACGGCAGTACCACTGGACTTCTACGGCAGTACCCCTGAACTTATACGGCAATTCCCCTAAACTTATATGGCAGTACCACTGGACTTATATGGCAGTACCCCTGAACTTATATGGCAGTACCCCTGAACTTATACGGCTGCACCACTGGCCTGGACTTATACAGCAGTACCCCATGACTTATACGGCAGTACTCCTGAACTTATATGGCAGTATCCCTGAACTTTTACAGCTGCACCACTGGACTGGACTTATACGGCAGTACTCCTGAACTTATATGGCAGTATCCCTGAACTTTTACGGCTGCACCACTGGACTGGACTTATACGGCAGTACCACTGGACTTAAATGGCAGTACCCCTAAACTAATACGGCAGTACCCCATAACTTATATGGCAATACCACTGGACTTAAATGGCAGTACGCCTAAACTAATACGGCAGTACCCCATAACTTATACGGCAGTACCCCTGGACTTATATGGCAGCAGCATTGGACTTATGGCAGCACAGGACACCACCACTGTGACTGGACTGATGCAGCACAAGATACCACCACTGGTCTGATGCAGCACAACACAGCACCACTGGAATGACACATAAGAGCAGATCGCAACCCCACGCGCCACACCACTTTCCCGCACAGACATTGAGGAGACACGTTCTCTTGCTACACTCTCCAGGACTGAAGTGAAAATAGCAGTGACGCGCAGCTCCTTATATGGAATCCAAAACCTGCAAGAATCCGACAGCGGGATGATGAAGTTTTGCCTCGTTCTGGTTTCCAAGTCTGTAGGGAAGTCCCGAGCCGAGCTCGGATCCGGGCTCGGGACGTGATGTTCAGTAGGGTTCGGTTCTCAGAGATCCGAACCCGCTCATCTCTACTTACAAGTCACACTCTCCTTATTATAGTTACACATTTTACAAGTGTCATACCCAGGATTAGAACCCATGACCTATTACACTGGAAGCAGGCACCTTACTGATGGAGCTATTTGCTCCTGTATAGGAAGCATGAGAATTCTAACTATATGAAGTTACTTCTCTGACAATTACAAGTAACTTCATATAGATAGAATTCTCATGCTGCCTGTACAGGAGCAAATAGTAAGGCGTCTGCCTTCAGTGTAACAGGTCATGGGTTCTAATCCTGTGTATGACTGCTAAAAAATTTGTGATTTAAAATAAATGAAAATAACATTTGTGTGTGTATATACACATATATTAGATATAAATCTGCAGCCGGTGCCTTCACAATAAAGAAATCATACCATTTTCCACCACACGCCACTGAAGCCGGGGTGGCACATTGAATAGTGTTGGGATGCATCAGTAACCTGACAGGCGGGATCCTGACTGCATTCTAATAATATAATAAAATGTCATATACTCAAGAGAAAGTAGCGTCTCACAGCGTTAGTAAAAAATGTAAACTCAGGTTCTACTCATGGTATACACTATACATATATACAAAGGGGGTGGTTCATTTACGGCAGTGTGCTGGTGAACGTTGCCCATCACCGTACCCTTTACAGCTGTATATTTACTGCGCACAACTCTGGATGCGAGGGAAAAGTAGCGATGCTGCAGGCTACGATGCGCCATTCTGGAACAGCGCATCACGCCCATAGCTTTTAAATAAATGGCCCCCAAAGTGTTTGGCATCTGTTGTTTACTGGTTTAGAAACCCAATGGGAGACTTCTTCCCTGTGGGTGTCCAAGGGGTTGGATATGCGTGACCGGCGGTCAGCGTACCTCTGCCGGCATCCCGGCAGCGGAATGCCGGTGGGGGGGAGGGCGGTCGCCACAGGTTCTATGGGTGTCATGGCATGCCGACCATTGGGATTTGCAGGGGGTGGGATGTACAGTAGTGGATCTTGCTACGGGCACTTGGGATTTTTGCCCGGGTCACCCCCATCCGGAGGGCGCAGCCGCCGTGGCAAGATCTGCTACTGGTGGTGCTCCCCCCCTGGTGCCGGTACTGCTGTGCAGTGCGTGATGAAATCATTGCGCACTGCTCTGCATTGTGGGAGAGGCACATAGACACTAGGAGTCATGACTGACCTCTAGCGTCTATGCGGTTCTATGGGAGAGATGTCATGACGTCTCTCCCATAGATCAGAGGAGCTGCGCCAGCGGCCAGAGATGGAGGGCAGCAGCGGTCGGGCATCAGGAGCGGGGATGGTAAGTATTATTATTTTTTTATTTTATTTTTTTAAAGCAGCACAAACGGGGGCAATACTACTGGGGCCACAAACGGGGGCAATACTACTGGGGCCACAAACGGGGGCAATACTACTGGGGCCACAAACCGGGGCAATACTACTGGGGCCACAAATGGGGGTAATACTGCTGGGGGCACATTGACCACCCCCCTTTTTGAAGCCATGCCCCTATTTTCGCCCGGGGCGCCACAAGGGCTAGAACCGGCCCTTGGGATGTACAGGGAGGTCACATGACTACTTCCCATTCAAAGTTAAATGACACACGAGAAGTCCAAAAAGCAGATCTCTTGCAATTATGGATCTCTTGCACACAGTAGACTGCGCCACTGTCCGTTTGAAGTAGTGATGTGCACCGGAATTTTTCGGGTTTTGTGTTTTAGTTTTGGATTCGGTTCCGCGGCCGTGTTTTGGATTTGGACGCGTTTTGGCAAAACCTCCCTGAAAATTTTGTGTCGGATTCGGGTGTGTTTTGGATTCGGGTGTTATTTAAAAAAAACAAAACCTCAAAAACAGCTTAAATCATAGAATTTGGGGGTCATTTTGATCCCATAGTATTATTAACCTCAATAATTATAATTTCCACTCATTTCCAGTCTATTCTGAACACCTCACACCTCACAATATTATTTTTAGTCCTAAAATTTGCACCGAGGTCGCTGGATGACTAAGCTAAGCGACCCAAGTGGGCGGCACAAACACCTGGCCCATCTAGGAGTGGCACTGCAGTGTCAGATAGGATGGCACTTAAAAAAATTAGCCCCAAACAGCACATGATGCAGAGATAAATAAAAAAAAAGAGGTGCAAGATGGAATTGTCCTTGGGCCCTCCCACCCACCCCTATGTTGTATAAACATGCACACTTTAACAAAACCATAATTTCAGCGACAGGGTCTGCCACACGACTGTGACTGAAATGACTGGTTGGTTTGGGCCCCCACCAAAAAAGAAGCAATCAATCTCTCCTTGCACAAACTGGCTCTACAGAGGCAAGATGTCCACCTCATCATCATCCTCCGATATATCACCGTGTACATCCTCCTCCTCACAGATTATCAATTCGTCCCCACTGGAATCCACCATCTCAGGTCCCTGTGTACTTTCTGGAGGCAATTGCTGGTGAATGTCTCCATGGAGGAATTCATTATAATTCATTTTGATGAACATCATCTTCTCCACATTTTCTGGAAGTAACCTCTTACGCCGATTGCTGACAAGGTGAGCGGCTGCACTAAACACTCTTTCGGAGTACACACTGGAGTGGGGGCAACTTAGGTAAAATAAAGCCAGTTTGTGCAAGAGCCTCCAAATTGCCTCTTTTTCCTGCCAGTATACGTACGGACTGTCTGATTTGGATGCGGTCACTCATATGATCCTCCACCATTCTTTCAATGGTGACAGAATCATATGCAGTGACAGTAGACGACATGTCAGTAATCGTTGGCAGGTCCTTCAGTCCGGACCAGATGTCAGCACTCGCTCCAGACTGCCCTGCATCACCGCCAGCGGGTGGGCTCGGAATTCTTAGCTTTTTCCTCGCAGCCCCAGTTGCGGGAGAATGTGAAGGAGGAGCTGTTGACGGGTCACGTTCCGCTTGACCTGACAAGTATCTCACCAGCAGGTCTTTGCACCTCTTCAGACATGTGTCTGCCGGAAAGAGAGATACAACGTAGGCTTTAAACCTAGGATCGAGCACGGTGGCCAAAATGTAGTGCTCTGATTTCAACAGATTGACCACCCATGAATCCTGGTTAAGCGAATTAAGGGCTCCATCCACAAGTCCCACATGCCTAGCGGAATCGCTCCGTTTTAGCTCCTCCTTCAATCTCTCCAGCTGCTTCTGCAAAAGCCTGATGAGGGGAATGACCTGACTCAGGCTGGCAGTGTCTGAACTAACTTTACGTGTGGCAAGTTCAAAGGGTTGCAGAACCTTACAAAACATTGAAATCATTCTCCACTGCGCTTGAGTCAGGTGCATTCCCCCTCCTGTGCCTATATCGTAGGTAGCTGTATAGGCTTGAATGGCCTTTTGCTGCTCCTCCATCCTCTGAAGCATATAGAGGGTTGAATTCCACCTCGTTACCACCTCTTGCTTCAGATGATGGCAGGGTAGGTTCAGGAGTGTTTGCTGATGCTCCAGTCTTCAGCAAGCGGTGGCTGAATGCCGAAAGTGGCCTGCAATTCTTCGGGCCACCGACAGCATCTCTTGCACGCCCCTGTCGTTTTTAAAAAAATTCTGCACCACCAAATTCAATGTATGTGCAAAACATGGGACGTGCTGGAATTTTTCCAGATGTAATGCACACACAATATTGGTGGCATTGTCCGATGTCACAAATCCCCAGGAGAGTCCAATTGGTGTAAGCCATTCTGCGATGATGTTCCTCAGTTTCCGTAAGAGGTTGTCAGCTGTGTGCCTCTTATGGAAAGCGGTGATACAAAGCGTAGCCTGCCTAGGAACGAGTTGGCGTTTGAGAGATACTGCTACTGGTGCCACCGCTGTTGTTCTTGCTGCGGGAGGCAATACATCTACCCAGTGGGCTGTCACAGTCATATAGTCCTGAGTCTGCCCTGCTCCACTTGTCCACATGTCCATTGTTAAGTGGAAATTGGGTACAACTGCATTTTTTAGGACACTGGTGAGTCTTTTTCAGACGTCTGTGTACATTCTCGGTATTGCCTGCCTAGAGAAATGGAACCTAGATGGTATTTGATACCTGACACAGTACCTCAATAAATTCTCTAATTCCCTGTGAATTAACGGTGGATACTGGACACACGTTTAACACCACCGCAGCTGCCAAGACCTGAGTTATCTGCTTTGCAGCAGGATGACTGCTGTGATATTTCATCTTCCTCGCAAAGGACTGTTGGACAGTCAGTTGCTTACTGGAAGTAGTACAAGTGGTCTTCCGACATCCCCTCTGGGATGACGATCGACTCCCAGCAGCAACAAGAGCAGCGCCAGCAGCAGTAGGCGTTACACTCAAGGATCCATCGGAGGAATCCCAGGCAGGAGAGGACTCGTCAGACTTGCCAGTGACATGGCCTGCAGGACTATTGGCGTTCCAGTCTAAGGAGGAAATTGACACTGAGGGAGTTGGTGGTGTGGTTTGCAGGAGCTTGGTTACAAGAGGAAGTGATTTAGTTGTCAGTGGACTGCTTCCGCTGTCACCCAAAGTTTTTGAACTTGTCAATGACTTCTGATGAATGCGCTCCAGGTGACATATAAGGGAGGATGTTCCTAGGTGGTTAACGTCCTTACCTCTACTTATTACAGCTTGACAAAGGCAACACACGGCTTGAAACCTGTTGTCCGCATTTCTGTTAAAATAATTCCACACCGAAGAGGTGATTTTTTTTTTTGTAATTTGACCAGGCATGTCAATGGCCATATTCGTCCCACGGAAAACAGGTGTCTCCCCGGGTGCCTGACTTAAACAAACCACCTGACCATCAGAATCCTCCTTGTCAATTTCCTCCTCAGCGCCAGCAACACCCATATCCTCATCCTGGTGTACTTCAACAGTGACATCTTCAATTTGACTGTCAGGAACTGGACTGGTGGTGCTCTTTCCAGCACTTGCAGGGGGCGTGCAAATGGTGGAAGGCGCATGCTCTTCACGTCCAGTGTTGGGAAGGTCAGGCATCGCAACCGACACAATTGGACTCTCCTTGGGGATTTGTGATTTCGAAGAACGTACAGTTCTTTGCTGTGCTTTTGCCAGCTTAAGTCTTTTCATTTTTCTAGCGGGAGGATGAGTGCTTCCATCCTCATGTGAAGCTGAACCACTAGCCATGAACATAGGCCAGGGCCTCAGCCGTTCTTTGCCACTTCGTGTCGTAAATGGCATATTGGCAAGTTTACGCTTCACATCAGACGCTTTTAATTTTGATTTTTGGGTCATTTTACTGAACTTTTGTTTTTTGGATTTTGCATGCTCTCTACTATGACATTGGGCATCGGCCTTGGCAGACGACGTTGATGGCATTTCAGCGTCTCGGCCATGACTAGTGGCAGCAGCTTCAGCACGAGGTGGAAGTGGATCTTGATCTTTCCCTATTTTATCCTCCACATTTTTGTTCTCCATTTTGTGTGTGTGGAATTATATGCCAGTAATATATCAATAGCAATGGCCTACTGTACCGTACTGCTATATATATACTGGTGGTCAGCAAAATTCTGCACTGTACTCCTACTATATACTGCGCACAACTACAATGCAGCACAGGTATGGATGGATAGTATACTTGACGACACAGAGGTTGAGCAATGGACTACTGTACCGTACTGCTATAAATATATACTGGTGGTCAGCAAAATTCTGCACTGTCCTCCTACTATATACTGCGCACAACTACAATGCAGCACAGATATGGATGGATAGTATACTTGACGACACAGAGGTAGAGCAATGGACTACTGTACCGTACTGCTATATATAAACTGGTGGTCGGCAAAATTCTGCACTGTCCTCCTACTATATACTACAATGCAGCACAGATATGGAGTGTTTTCAGGCAAAGAACATAGATATTTGCAGCACACTGAGCACAGATATTTGCAGCACACTGAGCACAGATACGGAGCTTTTCAGGGAGAGAACGCAGCCACTGCACAAGTGAAAATGGGGGCGACGCGTGGCTCTTTATTTGCAATACGAATCTAGCAAGAATACGACAGCGGGATGATGATGTTCGGGCGCGCTCGGGTTAACCGAGCAAGGCGGGAAGATCCGAGGCTGCCTCGGAACCGTGTAAAATGGGTGAAGTTCGGGGGGGGTTCGGATCTCAACGAACCGAACCCGCTCATCTCTAGTTTGAAGCCACACGGAAACTCCCATTAGCACAAGGTAGTGAATCTGGCACCTGCGGCCACCTTAGGAGCTACCTGGAATCAGGTGCAGTTTGATGGTTTCACTGTAAGTTCGGAATTTTTTTGATGAAAGTGAAGAAAGAAATGTTTTATTGCTGCGCTATTATTAAGGTAATACAATAAAAGCAATCACTCATTACACTGTAGTCTGGTTATTCCTTTATTCATTTTTACGCTGTTTTATTTTTTGCATTTTACAACGCAAACCCCCCCACCCCGTATGTGACTTGGTATCCAGTCTTTAGGTCGACGCTCATTAGGTCAACCACTAATGGTTTACATGCATTAGGTCACATGGCTAATAGGTCAACATGGCCACTCAGTCGACACGGCAAAGGTCGACACATGAAAATGTCGACATGAGTTTTTAACTTTCAATAAACTTTTTCATACTTTACGATACACGTGGACTACGATTGGGAACAGTAACCTGTGCCGAGCGCAGAGGTAGCGGAGCGGGGCACCTTGCCGACACGGTGCACTAATTGGGGTTCCCGGTCACTTATGAAGAAAACTACATCAAAAAAATATTAAAAATGCATGTCAACCTTTTTCCATGTTTTTCCATGTTGACCTTTCCCATGTTTCCCTAATGATCGTGTCGACCTATTTTAGGTGTCGACCTAGTCACTGTCGACCAATAGTGGTCAACCTAATGACTGTCGATCTAGTTACTATAATCCACAACCATGTGACTTTGGGGCTAATTCAGACCTGAGCGCTAGGCTGCGTTTTCGTACAGCGGGCGACCAGCTCTAAACTGCGCATGCGTATGCACCGCAATGCACAGGCGCACAGCTCGGGTACAAAGCGGATCGACGCTCAGCAATGGGTTTGTGCGAAGAATCCATTCGCATGGGCGAATGCAACGAGAGTGACAGGAAGAAGGCGTTCGTGGGTGACAACTGACCGTTTTCAGGAAGTGTTTAGAAAAACGCAGGCGTGACCAAGCATTTGCAGGGCGGGAGTCTGTGGAAAAGGTTAAATATACCATAATAAAGGAATATAAAAACATAATAGAACCAGTACTGCCCTTTATAAGCACACATTCTCCCACCTGATGGTAAGGCTCCTGTCTCTTCTTCCTGGCAGCTACTCTCTGGTCCAGTGCACTGATTGAGGACTCAGATCCACACACACAGCAAACTTGGTAGAAAAAGCTGCTACCACTGGGCATGTGCAACAGCTCTACTCTGTCACATACACTGCAAGATGTGGCTGCAGCTCTTGTAAACATATTATATACCATTGCTCTGAGGCACTTGCCAAGAGAAGGGGGGTTTCCGGGCAACCGGAACCCCCTCCTGCGTTTGCCTATGCAGGCGTTCATACACTTGCACAGCTAAAATATACTCCCCCTGTAGGCGTCGACTATGCGAATGCGAGCGAGCGAACAGGTCTGAATTAGCCCCTTTATGCACACACAAACAAAAAAAGATCAAGTTATGAATGGCTCTGAATGGGTGTGGATCATCAAATCGACAGTTAGGTTGACAGGGTTGGAATGTCGACTGGGTTTCTAGGTCGACATGTGCTAGGTCGACAGGTCAAAAGGTCGACATGAGGGGTTTTTTGTGCCGTTTTCTGCGTACAGTGACCGGGAACCCCGATTAGTGCACCGTGTCCCCTCACATGGCTCGCTTCGTTCGCCATGCTTCGGGCAAGGTGCCTTACTCTGCTACCGCAGAGCTTGGCACAGATTACCGTTCCAATCGTAGTCCGTGTGGATCGTTAAGTATGAAAAAGTTCAAAAAAAGAAAAAAAAAGTAACAAACTCATGTCGACATTTTGACCGGTCGACTAGTGACTGTCGACCTATAGTGGTCGACCTAAACATTGTCGACGTAGACAGTGTCGA
Organism: Pseudophryne corroboree; assembly: GCF_028390025.1. Lineage (NCBI taxonomy): Eukaryota > Metazoa > Chordata > Amphibia > Anura > Myobatrachidae > Pseudophryne > Pseudophryne corroboree. The sequence goes on along the minus strand of NC_086446.1, from coordinate 792,726,724 downwards.
TCTTCAGACCGGATCCCTCTAAATAGGGGGAGTTTAATCATGGCCGTCCTGTATATTTCCAGCGACCACTGCTGTATTCCGTTTAGTGGCAAAGTAGAATTGAAGTTCCATTTACAGCATAATGTGGTTTCCATAGCGTAATAGCGCAATGGTTGATACATTATAAATGCTATTTTCTTTTCTATCTTATTTTCTACCATTGCACAAGAGATGAACAGACAGCGATCTGTATCTCACCTGAGTGTTATTGGCCAAACAATGTAATAGCCTCCTCGGGCCCTGGGAACATTATGGGAGTACAGCAGTAACCTCAGAGCGTATTTACACAGACGGCTCTACCCTGCAAGTTGATTCATACTGTTTAATGGCTCACACATTCTACTGGGGAACTTAGAGCAAATTTAGAAATTAATCTCGGTGCCCGGATAAAATGGAGTTTGTGATTCCCTTCACGGTTAACGCCGCTGTCATGCCTCAGATGTATGGATATTATTATCACAATGCATTCCAAAGTATGTGGCAGGCCAGAGATTGAAAGTATAGCGTACACAGAAAATAGATGCCGTGAAAATCAGACATAAAACATTCCTAGTAGAAGTGAGAGCTACATAAATTAGATATTTTCTGCCTCTCTGCGTTGTACCAAATCCCCTAATTCAGATGAATGCACTGGCAGGGGTAGGAGGAAACTGCTATATTTTATGCAGGATCAGAGGAAGGAGCTCCCAGAGCCAAGATGCCAATGAAGAAGTACGGGCGCATTGTCCTAGACTGGACAGGGTTCTAGGGTTCTAAGGTCTAAACCAGGACTCCACTCTATTCATTGCAGGGTAATACTGATACATAGGTGTGCGCAGGGGGGGTGCCTGGTGCGCACAGGCACCCCCTAATGTCTGGCACCCCGATCTCATATGCCTGATGCAGCGATCGCCGAGCAAGCTGATTACTGTCCCCTCTGTGCTGCACCCTGTCAGGACTGTATTACTGACCGGACGCCTGGGTTAATCAAGGGTGCCACTGCCACCGGCTTTCAAACTCCCGGTTCCACCTCCATGTACAAAAACAGCGTGATGTGATTACGTCATGCTGCTCGCATGCCCACCCGCCACATGCCCACCTCTCTCCTTCTATACTATGCCAACGCCAGCCACTGATGAGGATCACCATGCAGCCAGCATTCCTCTTAGGAAGACAAATTCAATACTGGCAGGCAGTCTGCAGCAGCATTGACACGTCACTCGTTTTTCCAGCAGCAGCAGTACTAGTCTGCGACTGTCAGTGTCAGTGAGTGACTGACTTGTAAGTAAGCTACTGCAGTTTGCAAGGGAAAGAGAGGGGGAGCCAGACCAGGATGAGCAGGAGCAGTGTAATTGCAGTGAGTGCCATCAGGGTTGTTTGTTTGGTGCACACCACATCTGACAATGTATCTGCTTTATTAGGATTGGTACAAGGGTGGATATTTTATATTGCGTTGACCGTCAATAGATGGTGCTAGACACGCCCAAAAGGCGGTGCTACTAGACACACCCCTCTGACGGTTCACCCCCTAATAAAATGTGCTGCGCACGCCTATGTACTGATAGCCTTACTAGGTTACAGGTGTCTAGGAGATAATATTGGGGATTATTCCGAGTTGATCGCACGTAGCAACTTTTTGCTGCCCGTGCGATCAACTGGACGCCGCCTATGGAGGAGTGTATTTCTGCATAGCAGCCCTGCTATGCTAAAAAAGTTTCCTGTATGAGAAGACCAGGGTCAGACCTGCTTACCCTGTGCAACGGATCCAGCGATGCAGGTCCCGGAATTGACGTCAGACATCCGCCCTTCAAACGCCTGGACACGCCTGCGTTGGACTCACCACTCCCAGAAAACGTTGAGTTGCCGCCCCGGAATGCCTTCCTGCTGTCAATCTTCTTGCGATCGCTCCAGCGATCGCTTTCTTTGTTCTTCTGGTCGTTGCCCGGTGACGGCCGTAACTGGGCAACGGCGTGCGGGTGCATTGCGGCCGCCGCGCAGGCGCAGACCCGACTCGTTCGCACCACTGCGACAAACAGCAGCGTGCAAATGGGTCAGAATGACCCCCATAGTGTAGTGTTCAACAGTTATTTTTTATTACCAGTTATTTATATATCGCACACATATTCCGCAGCGCTCTAGAGAGAATATTTGGCCATTCACATCAGACCCTGCCCCAGTGGAGCTTACACTCTATATTCCCTATCACACACACACATATTCACAGTAGGGTTAGTTTTGTTGGGAGACAATCCACCAGTATGTTTTTGGCTTGTGGGAGGAAACTGCAGTACCCAGAGGAAACCCACGCAAGTATGGGGAGAATATACAAACTCCACACAGTTAGGGCCATGGTGGGTATCGAACCCATGACCTCAGTACTGTGAGGCAGTAATGCTAACCATTACACCGTATTATGGCCCTCATTCCGAGTTGTTGGCAGCGGCTCATCGCATCGCAAGCCGCTGAATTTAGCCAAATGCGCACGCGCAACAGCCACAACGCGAATGTACAAAGTCAACCATGTGATGATTGTGCAGAAATACAAACGCTTTTTGTGTTCACAGAAGTCCAATGACAAATAGGCGTGTTGAAGGCGGTGCGGGGGAATGGCTTAGCTTAGCTAGCGTGAAGGTGGGTGTCTAGTGCGGGAGTGTGCAAAGGGTAGTAGGTGTGCTTTTCGCACCACTGAGTAGCTGATAGTAGTGGATACACAACAAGCGTTCGCGATACAAACGCAGCACAGGAGTAGGTCCTGAGCTACGTAGAGTAAGCGAACTCAGGCAACAAGTGGCTGGCAGGGCGTAGCTAGCTGATAATTGGCAATAAAATGCAGCTGGACAGCAGCTCATTGCTCAACACTGCAATTGCAACTGACACACTGACAGACAGTATGTGACTTTAAACTCCTTGCAAATGTTTATTTACTATGGCCCTCATTCCGAGTTGTTCGCTCGCTAGCTGCTTTTAGCTGCTTTGCACACGCTAAGCCTCCGCCTACTGGGAGTGAATCTTAGCTTTGCAGAATTGCGAACGAAATAATCGCAGAATAGCGAAAAGAATTTTCTTTGCAGTTTCTGAGTAGCTCGAGACTTACTCTGCCACTGCGATCAGTTCAGTCAGTTTCGTTCCTGGTTTGACGTCACAAACACACCCAGCGTTCGTCCAGACACTCCCCCGTTTCTTCAGACACTCCCGCGTTTTTCCCAGAAACGGCAGCGTTTTTTCGCACATACCCATAAAACGGACAGTTTCCGCCCAGAAACACCCACTTCCTGTCAATCACACTCCGATCACCAGAACGAAGAAATTTCTTCGTTAGGCCGTGAGTAAAATAACAAACTTTTGTGCTAATTTACTTGGCGCAGACGCACTGCGAACATTGCGCATGCGCAGTTTGCGACTAATCGCACCGATGCAAAGAAAAATAATGAGCGAACAACTCGGAATGAGGGCCTATACCATATACCATTAACAAATATGACACACTGACAAGTATCACACATGTGTGTTTTTATACAATTCATATGTATTTGGTATGTTCCATATGTCTGCTTTGTGTACAACGTATTGCCATTGGCTAAGTGATTCCTAGCCAATTTTCTTAGTAAAAGTGCTTCCCACAAGCATGCCATGTTTTCCACATTCCATCCTTCCTTTGGACACTCATATACCAACATTACCCACATAGGGGGTGATTCTGAGTTGTTCGCTCGCTAGCTGCTTTTAGTAGCATTGCACACGCTAGGCCGCCGCCCTCTGGGAGTGTATCTTAGCTTAGCAGAATTGCGAACGAAAGATTAGCAGAATTGCGAATAGAAATTTCTTAGCAGTTTCTGAGTAGCTCCAGACCTACTCACGATTAGCGATCAGTTCAGTCAGTGTCGTTCCTGGTTTGACGTCACAAACACACCCAGCATTCGCCCAGACACTCCCCCGTTTCTTCAGACACTCCCGCGTTTTTCCCAGAAACGGCAGCGTTTTTTCGCACACACCCATAAAACGCCCAGATTCCGCCCAGAAACACCCACTTCCTGTCAATCACACTACGATCACCAGAACGAAGAAAAAACTTTGTTACGCCGTGAGTAAAATACCAAACTTTTGTGCTAATTTCCTTGACGCATGCGCAGTGTGCGACTAATCGCTCCGTAGCAAAAAAAAACTAACGAGCGAACAACTCGGAATCACCCCCATAATGCAGGCTACGCTCTAATGTTTTTTCATACTGATGTGCCTAACACATTGTTAAGTGTGATTTTGTTCACTTGTCTGTTTCAACAACTATGTCATGTTGCCCCTGGTAACCCAACTGCTTTGTGGCAATATATTGTGTTTGTAGGCATAGTAAACTGTTGTTAATGCAAAGCAATTTTAACTATGAGATATGCAATGTTTGTGCCCTTTGTCCCCTAACGTAAGATTTTTGCAACATTTTAGTAAATATACATTTAAAAATAATGCAGAAACTAACAATAAGAAACACACAATGGGGGTAATTCTGAGTTGATCGCAGCAGGAACTTTGGGGGTCATTCCGAGTTGTTCGCTTGTTATTTTTTTTGCTACAGAGCGATTAGTCGCAAACTGCGCATGCGCAATGTTCGCAGTGCGCCTGCTCCAAGTAAATTAGCACAAAAGTTTGGTATTTTACTCTTGGCGTAACAAAGTTTTTTCTTCGTTCTGGTGATCGTAATGTGATTGACAGGAAGTGGGTGTTTCTGGGCGGAAACTGGCTGTTTTCAGGCAGTGTGCGAAAAAACGCAGGTGTTTCAGGGAAAAACGCGGGAGTGTCTGGAGAAACGGGGGAGTGGCTGGCCGAACGCTGGGTGTGTTGTGACGTCAAACCAGGAACGAAACTGACTGAACTGATCGCTATTTGTGAGTAGGTCTGGAGCTATTCGCAATTTTGCTAATCTTTCGTTCGCAGTTCTGCTAAGCTAAGATACACTCCCAGAGGGCGGCGGCTTAGCGTGTGCAATGCTGCTAAAAGCAGCTAGCGAGCTAACAACTCGGAATCACCCCCTTTGTTAGCAGTTGTGCAAAACCATCTGCACTGCAGGGGAGGCAGATATAACATGTGCAGGGAGAGTTATGGGCCCTACACATTAGAGATGTGCACTTGAAATTTTTCGGGTTTTGTGTTTTGGTTTTGAGTTCGGTTCCGCGGCTGTGTTTTGGGTTCGGCCGCGTTTTGGCAAAACCTCACCGAATTTTTTTTGTCGGATTCGGGTGTGTTTTGGATTCGGGTGTTTTTTTCAAAAAACACTAAAAAACAGCTTAAATCATAGAATTTGGGGGTCATTTTGATCCCAAAGTATTATTAACCTCAAAATCCATAATTTCCACTCATTTTCAGTCTATTCTGAATACCTCACACCTCACAATATTATTTTTAGTCCTAAAATTTGCACTGAGGTCGCTGGATGACTAAGCTAAGCGACCCTAGTGGCCGACACAAACACCGGGCCCATCTAGGAGTGGCACTGCAGTGTCACGCAGGATGGCCCTTCCAAAAAACACTCCCCAAACAGCACATGACGCAAAGAAAAAAAGAGGCGCAATGAGGTAGCTGTGTGAGTAAGATAAGCGTCCCTAGTGGCCGACACAAACACCGGGCCCATCTAGGAGTGGCACTGCAGTGTCACGCAGGATGGCCCTTCCAAAAAACACTCCCCAAACAGCACATGACGCAAAGAAGAAAAAAAGAGGCGCAATGAGGTAGCTGTGTGAGTAAGATAAGCGACCCTAGTGGCCGACACAAACACCGGGCCCATCTAGGAGTGGCACTGCAGTGTCACGCAGGATGTCCCTTCCAAAAAACACTCCCCAAACAGCACATGACGCAAATAAAAATGAAAGAAAAAAGAGGTGCAAGATGGAATTGTCCTTGGGCCCTCCCACCCACCCTTATGTTGTATAAACAGGACATGCACACTTTAACCAACCCATCATTTCAGTGACAGGGTCTGCCACACGACTGTGACTGAAATGACGGGTTGGTTTGGACCCCCACCGAAAAAGAAGCAATTAATCTCTCCTTGCACAAACTGGCTCTACAGAGGCAAGATGTCCACCTCATCATCATCCTCCGATATATCACCGTGTACATCCCGCTCCTCACAGATTATCAATTCGTCCCCACTGGAATCCACCATCTCAGCTCCCTGTGTACTTTGTGGAGGCAATTGCTGCTGGTCAATGTCTCCCCGGAGGAATTGATTATAATTCATTTTAATGAACATCATCTTCTCCACATTTTCTGGAAGTAACCTCGTACGCCGATTGCTGACAAGGTGAGCGGCGGCACTAAACACTCTTTCGGAGTACACACTTGTGGGAGGGCAACTTAGGTAGAATAAAGCCAGTTTGTGCAAGGGCCTCCAAATTGCCTCTTTTTCCTGCCAGTATAAGTACGGACTGTCTGACGTGCCTACTTGGATGCGGTCACTCATATAATCCTCCACCATTCTTTCAATGGTGAGAGAATCATATGCAGTGACAGTAGACGACATGTCCGTAATCGTTGTCAGGTCCTTCAGTCCGGACCAGATGTCAGCATCAGCAGTCGCTCCAGACTGCCCTGCATCACCGCCAGCGGGTGGGCTCGGAATTCTGAGCCTTTTCCTCGCACCCCCAGTTGCGGGAGAATGTGAAGGAGGAGATGTTGACAGGTCGCGTTCCGCTTGACTTGACAATTTTGTCATCAGCAGGTCTTTGAACCCCAGCAGACTTGTGTCTGCCGGAAAGAGAGATCCAAGGTAGGTTTTAAATCTAGGATCGAGCACGGTGGCCAAAATGTAGTGCTCTGATTTCAACAGATTGACCACCCATGAATCCTTGTTAAGCGAATTAAGGGCTGCATCCACAAGTCCCACATGCCTAGCGGAATCGCTCCCTTTTAGCTCCTCCTTCAATGCCTCCAGCTTCTTCTGCAAAAGCCTGATGAGGGGAATGACCTGACTCAGGCTGGCAGTGTCTGAACTGACTTCACGTGTGGCAAGTTCAAAAGGTTGCAGAACCTTGCACAACGTTGAAATCATTCTCCACTGCGCTTGAGACAGGTACATTCCACCTCCTATATCGTGCTCAATTGTATAGGCTTGAATGGCCTTTTGCTGCTCCTCCAACCTCTGAAGCATATAGAGGGTTGAATTCCACCTCGTTACCACTTCTTGCTTCAGATGATGGCAGGGCAGGTTCAGGCGTTTTTGGTGGTGCTCCAGTTTTCTGTATGTGGTGCCTGTACGCCGAAAGTGTCCCGCAATTCTTCTGGCCACCGACAGCATCTCTTGCACGCCCCTCTCGTTTTTTAAAAAATTCTGCACCACCAAATTCAAGGTATGTGCAAAACATGGGACGTGCTGGAATTTGCCCATATTTAATGCACACACAATATTGCTGGCGTTGTCCGATGCCACAAATCCACAGGAGAGTCCAATTGGGGTAAGCCATTCCGCGATGATCTTCCTCAGTTGCCGTAAGAGGTTTTCAGCTGTGTGCGTATTCTGGAAACCGGTGATACAAAGCGTAGCCTGCCTAGGAAAGAGTTGGCGTTTGCGAGATGCTGCTACTGGTGCCGCCGCTGCTGTTCTTGCGGCGGGAGTCCATACATCTACCCAGTGGGCTGTCACAGTCATATAGTCCTGACCCTGCCCTGCTCCACTTGTCCACATGTCCGTGGTTAAGTGGACATTGCGTACAGCTGCATTTTTTAGGACACTGGTGAGTCTTTTTCTGAGGTCTGTGTACATTTTCGGTATCGCCTGCCTAGAGAAATGGAACCTAGATGGTATTTGGTACCGGGGACACAGTACCTCCAACAAGTCTCTAGTTGGATCTGCAGTAATGATGGATACCGGAACCACGTTTCTCACCACCCAGGATGCCAAGGCCTCAGTTATCCGCTTTGCAGCAGGATGACTGCTGTGATATTTCATCTTCCTCGCAAAGGACTGTTGGACAGTCAATTGCTTGGTGGAAGTAGTAAAAGTGGTCTTACGAGTACGACTTCCCCTCTGGGATGACCATCGACTCCCAGCAGCAACAACAGCAGCGCCAGCAGCAGTAGGCGTTACACGCAAGGATGCATCGGAGGAATCCCAGGCAGGAGAGGACTCGTCAGAATTGCCAGTGACATGGCCTGCAGGACTATTGGCATTCCTGGGGAAGGAGGAAATTGACACTGAGGGAGTTGGTGGGGTGGTTTGCGTGAGCTTGGTTACAAGAGGAAGGGATTTACTGGTCAGTGGATTGCTTCCGCTGTCGCCCAAAGTTTTTGAACTTGTCACTGACTTATTATGAATGCGCTGCAGGTGACGTATAAGGGAGGATGTTCCGAGGTGGTTAACGTCCTTACCCCTACTTATTACAGCTTGACAAAGGCAACACACGGCTTGACAAATGTTGTCCGCATTTCTGGTGAAATACTTCCACACCGAAGAGCTGATTTTTTTGGTATTTTCACCAGGCATGTCAACGGCCCTATTCCTCCCACGGACAACAGGTGTCTCCCCGGGTGCCTGACTTAAACAAACCACCTCACCATCAGAATCCTCCTTGTCAATTTCCTCCCCAGCGCCAGCAACACCCATATCCTCCTCATCCTGGTGTACTTCAACACTGACATCTTCAATCTGACTATCAGGAACTGGACTGCGGGTGCTCCTTCCAGCACTTGCAGGGGGCGTGCAAATGGTGGAAGGCGCATGCTCTTCACGTCCAGTGTTGGGAAGGTCAGGCATCGCAACTGACACAATTGGACTCTCCTTGTGGATTTGGGATTTGGAAGAACGCACAGTTCTTTGCGGTGCTTTTGCCAGCTTGAATCTTTTCAGTTTTCTAGCGAGAGGCTGAGTGCTTCCATCCTCATGTGAAGCTGAACCACTAGCCATGAACATAGGTCAGGGCCTCAGCCGTTCCTTGCCACTCCGTGTGGTAAATGGCATATTGGCAAGTTTACGCTTCCACTCCGACAATTTTATTTTAGATTTTGGAGTCCTTTTTTTACTGATATTTGGTGTTTTGGATTTTACATGCTCTGTACTATGACATTGGGCATCGGCCTTGGCAGACGACGTTGCTGGCATTTCATCGTCTCGGCCATGACTAGTGGCAGCAGCTTCAGCACGAGGTGGAAGTGGATCTTGATCTTTCCCTAATTTTGGAACCTCAACATTTTTGTTCTCCATATTTTAATAGGCACAACTAAAAGACACAGAGGTAGCTACAGCCGTGGACTACCGTACTGTGTCTGCTGCTAATATAGACTGGATGATAATGAGATGAAATCAATATATATATATATATATATATAATATCACTAGTACTGCAGCCGGACAGGTATATAATATATATTTATTATGTACTAATGACTGATGACGGACCTGCTGGACACTGTCAGCTCAGCAGCACCGCAGACTGCTACAGTAAGCTACTATAGTAGTATGTATCAAGAAGAAAGAAAAAAAAAAACCACGGGTAGGTGGTATACAATTATGGATGGACCAGCGACTGCCGACACAGAGGTAGCTACAGCCGTGGACTACCGTACTGTGTCTGCTGCTAATATAACTGGATGATAATGAGATGAAATCAATATAAATATATATAATATCACACTAGTACTGCAGCCGGACAGGTATATAATATATATTTATTATGTACTAATGACTGATGACGGACCTGCTGGACACTGTCAGCTCAGCAGCACCGCAGACTGCTACAGTAAGCTACTATAGTAGTATGTATCAAGAAGAAAGAAAAAAAAAACCACGAGTAGGTGGTATACAATTATGGATGGACCAGCGACTGCCGACACAGAGGTAGCTACAGCCGTGGACTACCGTACTGTGTCTGCTGCTAATATAGACTGGATGATAATGAGATGAAATCAATATATATATATTTAATATCACACTAGTACTGCAGCCGGACAGGTATATAATATATATTTGTTATGTACTAATGACTGATGACGGACCTGCTGGACACTGTCAGCTCAGCAGCACCGCAGACTGCTACGGTAAGCTACTATAGTAGTATGTATCAAGAAGAAAGAAAAAAAAAAAAACACGGGTAGGTGGTATACAATTATGGATGGACCAGCGACTGCCGACACAGAGGTAGCTACAGCCGTGGACTACCGTACTGTGTCTGCTGCTAATATAGACTGGATGATAATGAGATGAAATCAATATATATATATAATATCACACTAGTACTGCAGCCGGACAGGTATATAATATATATTTATTATGTACTAATGACTGATGACGGACCTGCTGGACACTGTCAGCTCAGCAGCACCGCAGACTGCTACAGTAAGCTACTATAGTAGTATGTATCAAGAAGAAAGAAAAAAAAAAAACCACGGGTAGGTGGTATACAATTATGGATGGACCAGCGACTGCCGACACAGAGGTAGCTACAGCCGTGGACTACCGTACTGTGTCTGCTGCTAATATAGACTGGATGATAATGAGATGAAATCAATATATATATATATATATAATATCACTAGTACTGCAGCCGGACAGGTATATAATATATATTTATTATGTAATGACTGATGACGGACCTGCTGGACACTGTCAGCTCAGCAGCACCGCAGACTGCTACAGTAAGCTACTATAGTAGTATGTATCAAGAAGAAAGAAAAAATAAAAAAACACGGGTAGGTGGTATACAATATTATATATATATTATATACAATTATATATATATATATTATATATATTAAACTGGTGGTGATTATTATAAACTGGTGGTCAGGTCACTGGTCACACTATCAGCAACTTGCAAGTAGTACTCCTAAGCAGACAATCACAATATATATTATACTGGTGGTCAGTGTGGTCACAATGGCAGTGTGGCACTCTGGCAGCAAAAGTGTGCACTGTACGTTATATGTACTCCTGAGTCCTGCTCTCAGACTCTAACTGCTCCCCACTGTCAGTGTCTCCCCCACAAGTCAGATATACATTATACAGTCACACTATCTATCTATCTATCTATCTATCTATCTATCTATCTATCTATCTATCTATCTATCTATCTATCTATCTATCTATCACTTCAGCAAGTAGTAGTACTCCTCCTAAAGTACTCCTCCTAATGCTCCCCAAAATTACTACTGTGTCTCTCTCTACTCTAGTCTCACTCTCTATAAACGGAGAGGACGCCAGCCACGTCCTCTCCCTATCAATCTTAATGCACGTGTGAAAATGGCGGCGACGCGCGGCTCCTTATATAGAATCCGAGTCTCGCGATAGAATCCGAGCCTCGCGAGAATCCGACAGCGGGATGATGACGTTCGGGCGCGCTCGGGTTAACCGAGCAAGGCTGGAAGATCCGAGTCGCTCGGACCCGTGTAAAAAAACATGAAGTTCGGGCGGGTTCGGATTCCGAGGAACCGAACCCGCTCATCTCTACTACACATATGGCGATGTGCCGCCGAGGTGCCCAATGGCCGATACGGCCAACCCGGCGGCGGGGGGGCAGTGACGGGGGGAGTGACGTTTCTTCACTCCCCCCGTCACCCGGCTCCATAGACGTGCAGGCAAATATGGACGAGATCGTCCATATTTGCCTGGCCTGCATGCACAGCCGACGGGGGACCAGCGATGAACGAGTGCGGGGCCGCGCATCGTTCATCGCTGGAGCCTCCACACTGAAAGATATGAACGAGTTCTCGTTCATTTATGAACGAGATCGTTCATATCTTTCAAAAAATCGGCATGTGTGCAGGGCCTATTAGATTTGGGTGGGTCATATTGTTTCTGTGCAGGGTAAATACTGGCTGCTTTATTTTTACACTGCAATTTAGATTGCAGATTGAACACACCACACCCAAATCTAACTCTCTCTGCACATGTTACATCTGGCCAGAGCCGTAACTACATGTGTGCCAAGTGGGCTTGGCACACAGCGCAGTTGCCCTGAGGGCGCACGGCCAGCGGCATGTAATGAGTCAAATTGACTCATTACATGCCGCCTCTGCTGTGTGCGCCGTGCGCCGCGCTGTGGAGGGAGAAGAGGACCAGCGCCAGGCAGCGGTCAAGGAGGAGGAGGGAGGGGGAGCAGGGAGCCGCAGCAGCGCTATGTCATTGGTAGTAAGCGCCGCTGCAGCATCCCCCTCTTCTTCTGTATTGGCTGCCTGGCGCTGCTGTGGATGCTGGGATGCGGTTCCTCCATCCCAACATCCACAGCAGCGCCGGGCAGCCAATACGGAAGGAGAGGAGGATGTTGCAGCGGCGCTTACTACCAATGACATAGCGCCGCTGCGGCTCCCTGCTCCCCCTCCCTCCTCTTCCTTCTCACCTCACTGCCTGCACCGAGGGAGATGCACGAGGAGCCTGACTGCCAGCAGGGAGATGGTAAGTATATCTCTCTTTCTCTCTCTCTCTCTCTCTCTCAGGGGGTCACCGTCTGCCGCAATGTGTAAAAAGGGCCTGGCTGCCGCAATGTGTAAAAAGGGGGATGGCTGCCGCAATGTGTAAAAAGGGGGGACTGGCTGTAAAAAGGGGGACTGGCTGCCGCAATGTGTAAAAAGGGGTCCTGTCTGCCGCAATGTGTAAAAAGGGGGACTGGCTGCCGCAATGTGTAAAAAGGGGGACTGGCTGCCGCAATGTGTAAAAAGGGGGACTGTCTGCTGTAATGTGTAAAAAGGGGGACGCTGTCTGCTGTAATGTATAAAAGGGGCTCTACCTGGTGTAGTGGCGCTACTGTGCAGCGTAATTTGAATAATGTAGACTACTGTGCACCGTAGTATGAATTGCTATTATTTTGTGGCCAGGCTCCTATAAATTTTTTGCGCGCCTACGGCGCGCACTGCCGCTATCTTACATGGGGGGGCGCCACTGTCGTTTCTTGCACACAGCGCTAAAATGCCTAGTTACGGCACTGCATCTGGCCCCCCTGCAGTGCACATGGTTTTGCCCAACTGCTAACAAAGGGGGTGATTCCGAGTTGTTTGCTCGCTAGCAGATTTTAGCAGCATTGCACACGCTAGGTCGCCGCCCTCTGGGAGTGTATCTTCGCTTAGCAGAATTGCGAATGAAAGATTAGCAGAATTGCGAATACATATTGCTTAGCAGTTTCTGAGTAGCTCCAGACATACTCACAGATAGCGATCAGTTCAGTCAGTTTCGTTCCTGGTTTGACGTCAAAAACACACCCAGCGTTCGCCCAGACACTCCCCCGTTTCTCCAGCCACTCCCGCGTTTTTCCCTGGCACGCCTGCGTTTTTCCGCAAACGCCGTGAAAATGCTGAGTTTACGCCCAGAAACACCCACTTCCTGTCAATCACACTCCGATCACTTCAACGATGGAAATTCTTCGTTCTGCCGTGAGTAAATCTACTAAGTTCTTAGTAAAATTACTAAGCGCATGCGCACTGCGTACCATGCGCATGCGCATTTTCGCATTAATCGCTCCGTTGCGAAAATCGGCAATGAGCGAACAACTCAGGATGACCCCCAAAGTTCCTGCTGCGATCAACTCAGAATTACCCCCAATATCCACACAAAGACAATTTAAATAACGTAATTTTATTTTTGTTTCCCCAAAAAAATGAAAGCACTACAATCAGCAAACCTGCCACAGCAACAAACACCTGAATAAAGTAATTTTACTTTTGTCTAGAAAAAAATTGTAAACAATACAATCAGCAAACCTGCCCCAGCAACAAACACCTACCAGTGCAGAAATTAGGGTCACAGAAGCCAGTACTCAGGTCCCCCCATCTACTGGCCAGCAAACACTATAAGAGTCTGGTGAGAGATGAGCGCCTGAAATTTTTCGGGTTTTGTGTTTTGGTTTTGGGTTCGGTTCCGCGGCCGTGTTTTGGGTTCGAACGCGTTTTGGCAAAACCTCACCGAATTTTTTTTGTCGGATTCGGGTGTGTTTTGGATTCGGGTGTTTTTTTCAAAAAACACTAAAAAACAGCTTAAATCATAGAATTTGGGGGTCATTTTGATCCCAAAGTATTATTAACCTCAAAAACCATAATTTACACTCATTTTCAGTCTATTCTGAATACCTCACACCTCACAATATTATTTTTAGTCCTAAAATTTGCACCGAGGTCGCTGTGTGAGTAAGATAAGCGACCCTAGTGGCCGACACAAACACCGGGCCCATCTAGGAGTGGCACTGCAGTGTCACGCAGGATGTCCCTTCCAAAAAACCCTCCCCAAACAGCACATGACGCAAAGAAAAAAAGAGGCGCAATGAGGTAGCTGTGTGAGTAAGATTAGCGACCCTAGTGGCCGACACAAACACCGGGCCCATCTAGGAGTGGCACTGCAGTGTCACGCAGGATGGCCCTTCCAAAAAACCCTCCCCAAACAGCACATGACGCAAAGAAAAAAAGAGGCGCAATGAGGTAGCTGACTGTGTGAGTAAGATTAGCGACCCTAGTGGCCGACACAAACACCGGGCCCATCTAGGAGTGGCACTGCAGTATGTATGTATAAAGAAAGAAAAAAAAAACCACGGTTAGGTGGTATATACAATTATGGACGGGCTGCCGAGTGCCGACACAGAGGTAGCCACAGCCGTGAACTACCGCACTGTACTGTGTCTGCTGCTAATATATAGACTGGTTGATAAAGAGATAGTATACTCGTAACTAGTATGTATGTATAAAGAAAGAAAAAAAAACCACGGTTAGGTCACTGGTATATACAATTATGGACGGGCTGCCGAGTGCCGACACAGAGGTAGCCACAGCCGTGAACTACCGCACTGTACACTGGTTGATAAAGAGATAGTAGTATACTCGTAACAACTAGTATGACGACGGTATAAAGAATGAAAAAAAAACCACGGTTAGGTGGTATATAATACAATTATGGTTGGACGGACTGCCTGCCGAGTTCCGACACAGAGGTAGCCACTGCCGTGAACTACCGCACTGTACACTGGTTGATAAAGAGATAGTATACTCGTAACTAGTATGTATGTATAAAGAAAGAAAAAAAAACCACGGTTAGGTCACTGGTATATACAATTATGGACGGGCTGCCGAGTGCCGACACAGAGGTAGCCACAGCCGTGAACTACCGCACTGTACACTGGTTGATAAAGAGATAGTAGTATACTCGTAACAACTAGTATGACGACGGTATAAAGAACGAAAAAAAAACCACGGTTAGGTGGTATATATTATAATACAATTATGGATGGACGGACTGCCTGCCGAGTTCCGACACAGAGGTAGCCACAGCCGTGAACTACCGCACTGTACACTGGTTGATAAAGAGATAGTAGTATACTCGTAACAACTAGTATGACTGACTATGACGGTATAAAGAATGAAAAAAAAACCACGGTTAGGTGGTATATATTATAATAATACAATTATGGATGGACGGACTGCCTGCCGAGTTCCGACACAGAGGTAGCCACAGCCGTGAACTACCGCACTGTACACTGGTTGATAAAGAGATAGTAGTATACTCGTAACAATTAGGATGACACTATGACGGTATAAAGAATGAAAAAAAAACCACGGTTAGGTGGTAGGTATATAATAATAAATAATACAATTCTGGTCGGACGGACTGCCTGCCGTGTGCCGACACAGAGGTAGCCACAGCCGTGAACTACCGCACTGTACACTGGTTGATAAAGAGATAGTAGTATACTCGTAACAATTAGGATGACACTATGACGGTATAAAGAATGAAAAAAAAACCACGGTTAGGTGGTAGGTATATAATAATAAATAATACAATTCTGGTCGGACGGACTGCCTGCCGTGTGCCGACACAGAGGTAGCCACAGCCGTGAACTACCGCACTGTACACTGGTTGATAAAGAGATAGTAGTATACTCGTAACAATTAGGATGACACTATGACGGTATAAAGAATGAAAAAAAAAACACGGTTAGGTGGTAGGTATATAATAATAAATAATACAATTCTGGTCGGACGGACTGCCTGCCGTGTGCCGACACAGAGGTAGCCACAGCCGTGAACTACCGCACTGTACACTGGTTGATAAAGAGATAGTAGTATACTCGTAACAATTAGGATGACACTATGACGGTATAAAGAATGAAAAAAAAACCACGGTTAGGTGGTAGGTATATAATAATAAATAATACAATTCTGGTCGGACGGACTGCCTGCCGTGTGCCGACACAGAGGTAGCCACAGCCGTGAACTACCGCACTGTACACTGGTTGATAAAGAGATAGTAGTATACTCGTAACAATTAGGATGACACTATGACGGTATAAAGAATGAAAAAAAAACCACGGTTAGGTGGTAGGTATATAATAATAAATAATACAATTCTGGTCGGACGGACTGCCTGCCGTGTGCCGACACAGAGGTAGCCACAGCCGTGAACTACCGCACTGTACTGTGTCTGCTGCTAATATAGACTGGTTGATATTTAAAGAGATATTAGTAGTATACAACAATACTATACTGGTGGTCAGGCACTGGTCACCACTCCTGCAGCAAAAGTGTGCACTGTTAATTAATATAATTGTACTCCTGGCTCCTGCTAACAACCTGCAGTGCTCCCCAGTCTCCCCCACAATTAATTATAAGCTTTTAATTTATACATTGATGACTGTGCAGCACACTGGGCTGAGCTGAGTGCACACAGACTGAGTCACACTGTGTGACTGACTGTGCTGTGTATCGTTTTTTTTTTCAGGCAGAGAACGGATATAGCAGAGAGAAGTGAACGGATATATTATATTAAATAAAAGTTAACTAGCAACTGCACTGGTCACTGACTGTGGTAAACTAACTCTGTCTGCGACTCTGCACAATCTCTCTCTATCTAATCTATCTATCTCTATTCTAATGGAGAGGACGCCAGACACGTCCTCTCCCTATCAATCTCAATGCACGAGTGAAAATGGCGGCGACGCGCGGCTCCTTATATAGAATCCGAGTCTCGCGATAGAATCCGAGCCTCGCGAGAATCCGACAGCGTCATGATGACGTTCGGGCGCGCTCGGGTTAACCGAGCAAGGCGGGAAGATCCGAGTCGCTCGGACCCGTGGAAAAAAAAGTGAAGTTCGCGCGGGTTCGGATTCAAAGAAACCGAACCCGCTCATCTCTAGTGTTAATATACCCAGCCAGAGGATCATGTTGGTCAAACCATACCTCCCAACTTTTCATTTTAGTAAATAGGGACACGTGTGCAGGGGTGTGGCCTAATAAAAGGGGTGTGGCTTCGCATGAGGACCCACAATCGCAAACCACGCCCCCATTTTCGTCACTGAGTGGGCATGCCCAGCGCTCTGTGAGACGCTGGCATACCCCCTCTCCCTCTGACTCCAGTGAATAGACGCTGTGCCCATGCGCACAGAATCTATTCACCGCTGCTCTGCTAAGCAGGGTAGTGGGATACAGAGCCTCCCAACTGCCCCTTCCAACCGCGGGACACTGTGGCCCGCGGGAGGGACAGCGGCAAAGTCCCCAAAAAACGGGACTGTCCCACGAAAATCAGGACAGTTGGGAGGTATGGTCAAACTGAGGAAGAATCGGGCAACAATACCCAAACCCAATTAGCCACAGCACGCTAGGAAGAGGAAAGTGGATAAAGTTCACAGGAAAAAGCATCACAGGCAACTAACAAAAAGAAAACACACCAAACCCCTTTCAGCATGAGGGAGTTGGCCATTCTGGTCCCACAAGCCACAGAAAATACATTATGGAAACATTTTAAACATGGGTGATGGGAAATGTGGCCGCTACCGGAGAGACTTTAATTTTTCTTCTTTCACCCCACCTGACGTGGATGGTCACTAGTAGGTCTGCGAAGTGACCTTCGAGGAACCTGCCCAGTGGGATCTTCTTCCTGGGCAGTGGTAGGGGAGGGAGCAGGTGTTGGTGGCTCCCTACCACTGTGGGAAAAAAGGCCAGCAATGTCCTGTAGACCTTGTCCAACTGAGATAGCTAATTGTTGGACAGAGGAGGTGAGCTCAGATAGACCTTGCCTGATTTCAGCCACACCTTGGCAGAGTTGAGCCACACCTTGCCCAACACAGGTGGTCTGCTCAGTGAGCCGAAGAGATATCTGGCGTACCTCCAGGGTCATCACGTCATGGAATTGGCTGAGCCTATCTCCATAACTTGAGGTCTCATTCAGAATCACCAGGAGAGAGGGTTGGGTGGGGGGGCAGTGTGTGGCTGTCCTGGTGGAATAACCGGCCCCACACTGGAGGGCTCACTACATCCCCCCACCTCAGCCTCCGCCAGATGCCCCTCCTGTGACTCACCAAGCTCACCCTCCTGTGCTGTGTTATGTAAAAAGCAGATAAATTACTGTGAGACAAAAGGAGAGAAAAAAAAAAAAAACAACAACAATTAGTTACAAATTTCTAACTTACAGTTTTAACACTTCACTATATATGTAAGGCAATTTACCGGGCAAGTCATGTAGGCCAACAATCTCAGGCATGTTGGTGTCCATTTCCGAGACCCCACGCACCTCCTCATAGGTCACACAGGGCATCACTAGCTCCTCTAGCTCAGTAAACTCCACAGTGGCAGCGGGTGGTCCGCCCCCTGTTGCCCTCGAGCCATTCCAGTCCGCAGACCTTTTTGCCTTCAGGTGGGACTTGAAGTCAGCCCAACTACATATGTGGTTTGGTTTGGAGGAATGGAAGAAAAAATAAATAAATGTCACGCTTACTTGTT
Organism: Pseudophryne corroboree; assembly: GCF_028390025.1. Lineage (NCBI taxonomy): Eukaryota > Metazoa > Chordata > Amphibia > Anura > Myobatrachidae > Pseudophryne > Pseudophryne corroboree. The sequence continues at coordinate 792,708,037 of NC_086446.1, read as the reverse complement.
GTACACATGTCATGATTTTGGTTGCTATAGGCAACATCACATTGTACTTACCGTCTACGTACTTCCTGTGGGGTACGGACAATAGGGCCAACTTCATTGATGCGGTCAGTAATGTCTCGCCAGATGCGGTCTTTAGCCGCAGCACCCATGTTTTTACTCCCATAATGAATTTTTTCCATGGCTTGTGGGACCAAAATTTGCAATTCCCTCTTCGTAAATGGGGGCTGGCGCTAGTGATGAGCACCGGAAATTTTTCGGGTTTTGTGTTTTGGTTTTGGGTTCGGTTCCGCGGCCGTGTTTTGGGTTCGAACGCGTTTTGGCAAAACCTCACCGAATTTTTTTTGTCGGATTCGGGTGTGTTTTGGATTCGGGTGTTTTTTTAAAAAAAACCTAAAAAACAGCTTAAATCATAGAATTTGGGGGTCATTTTGATCCCAAAGTATTATTAACCTCAATAACCATAATTTCCACTCATTTTCAGTCTATTCTGAACACCTCACACCTCACAATATTACTTTTAGTCCTAAAATTTGCACAGAGGTCGCTGGATGACTAAGCTAAGCGACCCAAGTGGCCGACACAAACACCTGGCCCATCTAGGAGTGGCACTGCAGTGTCACGCAGGATGGCCCTTCCAAAAAACACCCCCCAAACAGCACATGACGCAAAGAAGAAAAAAAAGAGGCGCAATGAGGTAGCTGTGTGAGTAAGCTAAGCGACCCTAGTGGCCGACACAAACACCTGGCCCATCTAGGAGTGGCACTGCAGTGTCACGCAGGATGGCCCTTCCAAAAAACACCCCCCAAACAGCACATGACGCAAAGAAAAAAAGAGGCGCAATGAGGTAGCTGTGTGACTAAGATAAGCGACCCAAGTGGCCGACACAAACACCTGGCCCATCTAGGAGTGGCACTGCAGTGTCACGCAGGATGGCCCTTCCAAAAACTACTCCCCAAACAGCACATGACGCAAAGAAAAATGAAAGAAAAAAGAGGTGCAAGATGGAATTGTCCTTGGGCCCTCCCACCCACCCTTATGTTGTATAAACAGGACATGCACACTTTAACCAACCCATCATTTCAGTGACAGGGTCTGCCACACGACTGTGACTGAAATGACGGGTTGGTTTGGACCCCCACCAAAAAAGAAGCAATTAATCTCTCCTTGCACAAACTGGCTCTACAGAGGCAAGATGTCCATCTCATCATCATCCTCCGATATATCACCGTGTACATCCCCCTCCTCACAGATTATCAATTCGTCCCCACTGGAATCCACCATCTCAGCTCCCTGTGTACTTTGTGGAGGCAATTGCTGCTGGTGAATGTCTCCACGGAGGAATTGATTATAATTCATTTTAATGAACATCATCTTCTCCACATTTTCTGGATGTAACCTCGTACGCCGATTGCTGACAAGGTGAGCGGCGGCACTAAACACTCTTTCGGAGTACACACTTGTGGGAGGGCAACTTAGGTAGAATAAAGCCAGTTTGTGCAAGGGCCTCCAAATTGACTCTTTTTCCTGCCAGTATAAGTACGGACTGTCTGACGTGCCTACTTGGATGCGGTCACTCATATAATCCTCCACCATTCTTTCAATGGTGAGAGAATCATATGCAGTGACAGTAGATGACATGTCCGTAATCGTTGTCAGGTCCTTCAGTCCGGACCAGATGTCAGCATCAGCAGTCGCTCCAGACTGCCCTGCATCACCGCCAGCGGGTGGGCTCGGAATTCTGAGCCTTTTCCTCGCACCCCCAGTTGCGGGAGAATGTGAAGGAGGAGATGTTGACAGGTCGCGTTCCGCTTGACTTGACAATTTTCTCACCAGCAGTTCTTTGAACCCCAGCAGACTTGTGTCTGCCGGAAAGAGAGATCCAAGGTAGGTTTTAAATCTAGGATCGAGCACGGTGGCCAAAATGTAGTGCTCTGATTTCAACAGATTGACCACCCGTGAATCCTTGTTAAGCAAATTAAGGGCTCCATCCACAAGTCCCACATGCCTAGCGGAATCGCTCTGTGTTAGCTCCTCCTTCAATGTCTCCAGCTTCTTCTGCAAAAGCCTGATGAGGGGAATGACCTGACTCAGGCTGGCAGTGTCTGAACTGACTTCACGTGTGGCAAGTTCAAAAGGTTGCAGAACCTTGCACAACGTTGAAATCATTCTCCACTGCACTTGAGACAGGTGCATTCCACCTCCTTTGCCTATATCGTGGGCAGATGTATAGGCTTGAATGGCCTTTTGCTGCTCCTCCATCCTCTGAAGCATATAGAGGGTTGAATTCCACCTCGTTACCACTTCTTGCTTCAGATGATGGCAGGGCAGGTTCAGGCGTTTTTGGTGATGCTCCAGTCTTCTGTACGTGGTGCCTGTATGCCGAAAGTGTGCCGCAATTCTTCTGGCCACCGACAGCATCTCTTGCACGCCCCTGTCGTTTTTTAAATAATTCTGCACCACCAAATTCAAGGTATGTGCAAAACATGGTACGTGCTGGAATTTGCCCAGATTTAATGCACACACAATATTGCTGGCGTTGTCCGATGCCACAAATCCACAGGAGAGTCCAATTGGGGTAAGCCATTCTGCGATGATCTTCCTCAGTTGCCGTAAGAGGTTTTCAGCTGTGTGCGTATTCTGGAAAGCGGTGATACAAAGCGTAGCCTTCCTAGGAAAGAGTTGGCGTTTGCGAGATGCTGCTACTGGTGCCGCCGCTGCTGTTCTTGCGGCGGGAGTCAATACATCTACCCAGTGGGCTGTCACAGTCATATAGTCATGAGTCTGCCCTGCTCCACTTGTCCACATGTCCGTGGTTAAGTGGACATTGGGTACAACTGCATTTTTTAGGACACTGGTGACTCTTTTTCTGAGGTCTGTGTACATTTTCGGTATCGCCTGCCTAGAGAAATGGAACCTAGATGGTATTTGGTACCGGGGACACAGTACCTCTAACAAGTCTCTAGTTGGCTCTGCAGTAATGATGGATACTGGAACCACGTTTCTCACCGCCCAGGATGCCAAGGCCTCAGTTATCCGCTTTGCAGTAGGATGACTGCTGTGATATTTCATCTTCCTCGCAAAGAACTGTTGGACAGTCAATTGCTTGGTGGAAGTAGTAAAAGTGGTCTTACGACTTCCCCTCTGGGATGACCATCGACTCCCAGCAGCAACAACAGCAGCGCCAGCAGCAGTAGGCGTTACACGCAAGGATGCATCGGAGGAATCCCAGGCAGGAGAGGACTCGTCAGAATTGCCAGTGACATGGCCTGCAGGACTATTGGCATTCCTGGGGAAGGAGGAAATTGACACTGAGGGAGTTGGTGGGGTGGTTTGCGTGAGCTTGGTTACAAGAGGAAGGGATTTACTGGTCAGTGGACTGCTTCCGCTGTCGCCCAAAGTTTTTGAACTTGTCACTGACTTATGATGAATGCGCTGCAGGTGACGTATAAGGGAGGATGTTCCGAGGTGGTTAACGTCCTTACCCCTACTTATTACAGCTTGACAAAGGCAACACACGGCTTGACAAATGTTGTCCGCATTTCTGTTGAAATACTTCCACACTGAAGAGCTGATTTTTTTGGTATTTTCACCAGGCATGTCAATGGCCCTATTCCTCCCACGGACAACAGGTGTCTCCCCGGGTGCCTGACTTAAACAAACCACCTCACCATCAGAATCCTCCTGGTCAATTTCCTCCCCAGCGCCAGCAACACCCATATCCTCCTCATCCTGGTGTACTTCAACACTGACATCTTCAATCTGACTATCAGGAACTGGACTGCGGGTGCTCCTTCCAGCACTTGCAGGGGGCGTGCAAATGGTGGAAGGCGCATGCTCTTCACGTCCAGTGTTGGGAAGGTCAGGCATCGCAACTGACACAATTGGACTCTCCTTGTGGATTTGGGATTTGGAAGAACGCACAGTTCTTTGCGGTGCTTTTGCCAGCTTGAGTCTTTTCAGTTTTCTAGCGAGAGGCTGAGTGCTTCCATCCTCATGTGAAGCTGAACCACTAGCCATGAACATTAGAGATGAGCGGGTTCGGTTTCTCTGAATCCGAACCCGCACGAACTTCATGTTTTTTTTCACGGGTCCGAGCGACTCGGATCTTCCCGCCTTGCTCGGTTAACCCGAGCGCGCCCGAACGTCATCATGACGCTGTCGGATTCTCGCGAGGCTCGGATTCTATCGCGAGACTCGGATTCTATATAAGGAGCCGCGCGTCGCCGCCATTTTCACACGTGCATTGAGATTGATAGGGAGAGGACGTGGCTGGCGTCCTCTCCGTTTAGAATAGATTAGAGAGACACTTGATTTACTAATTTTGGGGAGCATTAGGAGTACTCAGTACAGTGCAGAGTTTTGCTGATAGTGACCACCAGTTTTATTTATAATCCGTTCTCTGCCTGAAAAAAGCGATACACAGCACACAGTGACTCAGTCACATACCATATCTGTGTGCACTGCTCAGGCTCAGGCCAGTGTGCTGCATCATCTATTATCTATATATAATATTATATATATCTGATTATCTGTCTGACTGCTCAGCTCACACAGCTTATAATTGTGGGGGAGACTGGGGAGCACTACTGCAGTGCCAGTTATAGGTTATAGCAGGAGCCAGGAGTACATAATATATTATATAGTGAGTGACCACCAGACACACAGTGCAGTTTATTTAATATATCCGTTCTCTGCCTGAAAAAAGCGATACACACAGTGACTCAGTCAGTCACATACCATATCTGTGTGCACTGCTCAGGCTCAGGCCAGTGTGCTGCATCATCTATATATATTATATATCTGTCTGACTGCTCAGCTCACACAGCTTATAATTGTGGGGGAGACTGGGGAGCACTACTGCAGTGCCAGTTATAGGTTATAGCAGGAGCCAGGAGTACATAATATTATATTAAAACAGTGCACACTTTTGCTGCAGGAGTGCCACTGCCAGTGTGACTAGTGACCAGTGACCTGACCACCAGTATATATAATATTAGTAGTATACTATCTCTTTATCAACCAGTCTATATTAGCAGCAGACACAGTACAGTGCGGTAGTTCACGGCTGTGGCTACCTCTGTGTCGGCACTCGGCAGCCCGTCCATAATTGTATATACCACCTAACCGTGGTTTTTTTTTCTTTCTTTATACATACATACTAGTTACGAGTATACTATCTCTTTATCAACCAGTCTATATATTAGCAGCAGACACAGTACAGTGCGGTAGTTCACGGCTGTGGCTACCTCTGTGTCGGCACTCGGCAGCCCGTCCATAATTGTATATACCACCTAACCGTGGTTTTTTTTTCTTTCTTTATACATACATACTAGTTACGAGTATACTATCTCTTTATCAACCAGTCTATATATTAGCAGCAGACACAGTACAGTGCGGTAGTTCACGGCTGTGGCTACCTCTGTGTCGGCACTCGGCAGCCCGTCCATAATTGTATATACCACCTAACCGTGTTTTTTTTTCTTTCTTTATACATACATACTAGTTACGAGTATACTATCTCTTTATCAACCAGTCTATATATTAGCAGCAGACACAGTACAGTGCGGTAGTTCACGGCTGTGGCTACCTCTGTGTCGGCACTCGGCAGCCCGTCCATAATTGTATATACCACCTAACCGTGGTTTTTTTTTCTTTCTTTATACATACATACTAGTTACGAGTATACTATCTCTTTATCAACCAGTCTATATATTAGCAGCAGACACAGTACAGTGCGGTAGTTCACGGCTGTGGCTACCTCTGTGTCGGCACTCGGCAGCCCGTCCATAATTGTATATACCACCTAAACGTGGTTTTTTTTTCTTTCTTTATACATACATACTAGTTACGAGTATACTATCTCTTTATCAACCAGTCTATATATTAGCAGCAGACACAGTACAGTGCGGTAGTTCACGGCTGTGGCTACCTCTGTGTCGGCACTCGGCAGCCCGTCCATAATTGTATATACCACCTAACCGTGGTTTTTTTTTCTTTCTTTATACATACATACTAGTTACGAGTATACTATCTCTTTATCAACCAGTCTATATATTAGCAGCAGACACAGTACAGTGCGGTAGTTCACGGCTGTGGCTACCTCTGTGTCGGCACTCGGCAGCCCGTCCATAATTGTATATACCACCTAACCGTGGTTTTTTTTTCTTTCTTTATACATACATACTAGTTACGAGTATACTATCTCTTTATCAACCAGTCTATATATTAGCAGCAGACACAGTACAGTGCGGTAGTTCACGGCTGTGGCTACCTCTGTGTCGGCACTCGGCAGCCCGTCCATAATTGTATATACCACCTAACCGTGGTTTTTTTTTCTTTCTTTATACATACATACTAGTTACGAGTATACTATCTCTTTATCAACCAGTCTATATATTAGCAGCAGACACAGTACAGTGCGGTAGTTCACGGCTGTGGCTACCTCTGTGTCGGCACTCGGCAGCCCGTCCATAATTGTATATACCACCTAACCGTGGTTTTTTTTTCTTTCTTTATACATACATACTAGTTACGAGTATACTATCTCTTTATCAACCAGTCTATATATTAGCAGCAGACACAGTACAGTGCGGTAGTTCACGGCTGTGGCTACCTCTGTGTCGGCACTCGGCAGCCCGTCCATAATTGTATATACCACCTAACCGTGGTTTTTTTTTTCTTTCTTTATACATACATACTAGTTACGAGTATACTATCTCTTTATCAACCAGTCTATATATTAGCAGCAGACACAGTACAGTGCGGTAGTTCACGGCTGTGGCTACCTCTGTGTCGGCACTCGGCAGCCCGTCCATAATTGTATATACCACCTAACCGTGGTTTTTTTTTCTTTCTTTATACATACATACTAGTTACGAGTATACTATCTCTTTATCAACCAGTCTATATATTAGCAGCAGACACAGTACAGTGCGGTAGTTCACGGCTGTGGCTACCTCTGTGTCGGCATTCGGCAGCCCGTCCATAATTGTATATACCACCTAACCGTGGTTTTTTTTTCTTTCTTTATACATACATACTAGTTACGAGTATACTATCTCTTTATCAACCAGTCTATATATTAGCAGCAGACACAGTACAGTGCGGTAGTTCACGGCTGTGGCTACCTCTGTGTGTCGGCACTCGGCAGCCCGTCCATAATTGTATATACCACCTAACCGTGGTTTTTTTTTCTTTCTTTATACATACATACTAGTTACGAGTATACTATCTCTTTATCAACCAGTCTATATATTAGCAGCAGACACAGTACAGTGCGGTAGTTCACGGCTGTGGCTACCTCTGTGTCGGCACTCGGCAGCCCGTCCATAATTGTATACTAGTATCCAATCCATCCATCTCCATTGTTTACCTGAGGTGCCTTTTAGTTGTGCCTATTAAAATATGGAGAACAAAAATGTTGAGGTTCCAAAATTAGGGAAAGATCAAGATCCACTTCCACCTCGTGCTGAAGCTGCTGCCACTAGTCATGGCCGAGACGATGAAATGCCAGCAACGTCGTCTGCCAAGGCCGATGCCCAATGGCATAGTACAGAGCATGTCAAAACCAAAACACCAAATATCAGTAAAAAAAGGACTCCAAAACCTAAAATAAAATTGTCGGAGGAGAAGCGTAAACTTGCCAATATGCCATTTACCACACGGAGTGGCAAGGAACGGCTGAGGCCCTGGCCTATGTTCATGGCTAGTGGTTCAGCTTCACATGAGGATGGAAGCACTCAGCCTCTCGCTAGAAAACTGAAAAGACTCAAGCTGGCAAAAGCACCGCAAAGAACTGTGCGTTCTTTGAAATCCCAAATCCACAAGGAGAGTCCAATTGTGTCGGTTGCGATGCCTGACCTTCCCAACACTGGACGTGAAGAGCATGCGCCTTCCACCATTTGCACGCCCCCTGCAAGTGCTGGAAGGAGCACCCGCAGTCCAGTTCCTGATAGTCAGATTGAAGATGTCAGTGTTGAAGTACACCAAGATGAGGAGGATATGGGTGTTGCTGGCGCTGGGGAGGAAATTGACCAGGAGGATTCTGATGGTGAGGTGGTTTGTTTAAGTCAGGCACCCGGGGAGACACCTGTTGTCCGTGGGAGGAATATGGCCGTTGACATGCCAGGTGAAAATACCAAAAAAATCAGCTCTTCGGTGTGGAGGTATTTCACCAGAAATGCGGACAACAGGTGTCAAGCCGTGTGTTCCCTTTGTCAA